>NW_015656197.1:218425-252257 GCF_001515625.1 Sinocyclocheilus rhinocerous
TAGGGCTGCATGATAAATCGCATGCGATATTTAATGCGCATCTTATCAGTTAAACCGGTTCTGTAATCAGCGGTAAATCTCCATCACGTGTGTGCTTTCACATTGAGCAGCATTAACTACACAGAGCCGTTGTTCACTGACGAGCTGCGCAAAACCACGTTCATATTTGCGCGATTTTTTGCGCAGCTCGTCAGTGAACAACGGCTCGGTGTAGTTAATGCTGCTCAATGTGAAAGCACGCACGTGATGGAGATTTACCGCTGATTACAGAACCGGCTTTCTGACAAGATGCGCGTTAAATATCACATGCGATTTATCGTGCAGCCCTAATATATATATAAACAAACTGCTAGCAATGCTAATAACAAATAAATTGCTAACATCTCCATACTAATTAGCAAACTGTAAGAATTTGATAGCTTATACCCTTCTTGAAAAGAACGGAATGGCTAGTTTGTTTAGCCTGTAAGTTACAGTCTGGCTTTGATTAGTTAAAAGTGTTTGCTGACTGTATTCTAGCCCGAATCACTCAACATCCACTGAGGGCAAGGTCAGAAAAGGCAAACACTGACTCAGCAGGGTTGTCACGTTTGAAACATACAATTTGTAATTTCAAATTGCTAAACATTTACAACAAGAGTTGGCTTACTGTTTGGTGTCGGATTGCAACCCTGCTGAGAAATACAGTGCAAGTTAAAATAATTTGAGCAGGCTTGTACAAAGCTAATGATGCAGTCATTAGGAATGTTTAATTGTTATTATTTTGAACTTTAGATGAATGAACCCACAAGACTAAAGGGTTAGTCTGTTCAAATCAGTCATAGATGTCATTGTTTCCCCCCTTCTCCTTTTTAGAGGATGTTTTAAGGCTGTTTTTGATGTTAAAAGAAAGGTTGAAATGTTGGCCCTCAAACTGTGCTCCTCATATGTCGTCTTTGGGGAGGGGAAGGGTGGACCCTTGGTGTGATCATGATTAAATACAACACCATTCAAGCTTTATATCATCACGGTGAACACACTCCCTCTTCTTAAACAATAACAAAGAAGAGTCAGATTGGCTTACATCCTTAGAGAAAAACACAAGTGTTTTTTCCACGACCAGTTACGCCATCAAGACACACTGATATTTCCATGACTGTTCCCCAGTTTCATCCATGACTCATTAGAGGTCAGGGGTGGGAAGGTTAGTCATGACCATGGCATCAAATCTAATGCCAAAAACACTTTGCTTTTCCCGTATGCCCCCAAAACTCTTTGGTAAACCCATTTATGAACCTCCACAGACATTATGTCTCACTTGGGTCAAGCAGAGCTGGTTACCGAAGCCACTCTCTGGTATTATCAAAGGTTTAACATCTACTTTTAAGTGGAGGTCTGTAGTCTGTAGTCATAAACATTAGCTTGTCAGACGCCTTCAGCATTGACTGAATTTTCTCAGGATTGGAGGAGCTGATATAATATAGCTAGGTGTCTATTTGAGGTGCTTTGGATTCAAGAAGAATGAAATGGAAGATAAATATGCACCTCTCAACTACCGTCTCCAAACCTTCTTGGACACAAAAGGACTAATGTTCTCCGCATTCATAATGTGATTGTGGTATCGTACCATTGACAATGATTTGTCAGCATAGCCATCTCTGGAAACCCAATCCTGAGGCATCTGAGTTCAGGAAGAAAGAAAATAACAGAAATATCCCCTTGCCTGTCAGGGCTGCATTAGCCAAGGCCAACACATAAATGCTCTGTAGCCGTAGCTGACTGACATATAACACGCAGATGCCAAAGCAAACAGAATCACTGCTCCTATCACTCTGGGATTTTGCCTACTTTGCTGAAAAGACCAGCTTAGACTAAATTTTCAGACTGGTTAATGCTAGTTAGTACTGATTTGGTGCTGGTTTAGCTATTCTTTAAACAGCATGCGAAGCTTGCTTGGTTGACCAAGTAAGTCATGATGGTTTAGTCAGAAGTTTTCAAACCTTTTGGTAGCAAGGTCCCACAAAAACTATGTTATGCAAAAATTATGCAAGGCATACCCTTTTTAATATATAAAGGTAATTATATATTTAAAGTGCAAAATTATTATTAGTGTTGTTTTGGATGAGAGAAATAGTTATTAAAGACAAGGTATAAGATAAAAAAAAATGGCTTTTATATTATCATTACTAAAGTCGAAAGGAATGATTAAAATATTATCTGGAAAATATTTAATGGTGAGAAAATAAATAAATCCTCTGTAATTCATGCTCTAGCCATGGGTATATTATGGAATGCATTGGTGGATGTGAAGGTTTGTGTTGTTTGCAAATGGAAATTGTCCAGGATTTAAATGTGTGTGATTGAACATTGGTTAATGAATGATGACGTCAATATAATTAATGATTTATAAAGTGGGTGGAGGGATAGAATTTTTTTACGCACTGAAGAAGGCCTTTGAGCCAAAACGTGTTTTGTCATTCTGGTGATCAATGTAACATAAAAAACAAAAAAATAAGATATCGGTATCGGCCGATAATCACATTTTATGACTCAATCGGTACTCACTAACTTGGCCGATCTCACGAACCGATCGCAATTTGATGACATCAACGCATGACCACGTACATGATGCGTGGGGAAATAAATGATTTGGCGCTGCAGCCATGTCATGGCCGGTGTGGAAATGCTATGACGTTTCGAGAAACAATGAAAAATTCGCTATTTGTCGTGTATGTTTTGCATGGTGATATGATGAATGGATGGTTCATCCATCTGATCTGCGCCTCACTGCACGTGTCTGCGGCGCGTTATGGCTCCAAGGGAACCGGAGCTGATCGCGGCCACTCTAATGCTTGCGTTTATACCGGCCAGCCGCAACACGTTTATGAAGCGGCTCTCCGCGCTGCTTGGCTAAAAATAGTCTTTTGTGAGTTATCACAGCGTGGAGGATGAAACAAAACCTCATCGGAGCCGTAAGGGATAACGGTAACATAGCTACGCTGATCGTGGGCTGCTTTTAAATGACCGTTTATTTATAAAACAAAATATCTTCTTTGGCCATATTAGCCTACTCAATAGCATTAGCACAGGCTTTACTACTTTCAAACTGTATCTGGAATGTCACCGTTTCTGTCACTGCAACTTCCCGATCAGGCGAACGAACACACACACACACACACAAAATCGTCTGCCTCATGAAAAAAATGTAGTTAATATTTGCATCATTTATGATTTATTATATCCACCCGCAGATAATCAGAATGCATTTTTTATTATCCGACCCGCGGATTATCCGCAGTGTAAATCAGGCGGACTTACTGAAAAATGCAAATTAATTCTCTGCCAGCAGGAGGTTCTTTAAAGCGGGAGAAACAGAGGCTTCCCCGGTAACGACTGTACACAAAGCATCGCTGAGCTCACAAACGCTGCTTTATCAGGCATATAACATGAAAATGACATCGAATTTTTTCTAAAGATAGTCTTCCTTCAGAAATACAGTGATATAAAAACACCCGCGCCTCGTTTTGATTTTTAAACGTGCAGTACGTGCTCACGTTTATTCCCCCCTACTGTTACAAGCACTGCTGCCCAAGAGTCTATTAAAGACCGTTTCCAAGACCAAACCATGTCATCCACAGTCTCTATTGAAGGTCAGTGACTGTTTGACTTAATGTTTTACATTAGTTATGGTGGGCATATAAACGTATTGTGTCTATAAAGCATGTGAACCAGTGATGGTGTGGTTGCTTCTAGAGTGATGCACAACCCCACCCTCCCTGGCCTTCCTCATATTCTTTCCTGTATTCTACAGAGACCAGAGAGAGACCAGAAGTCCAGTCCTGCAATATAACATCAGGCAGTTCTGCTTGTGAGGTTAGGTTGAATACGACTGTCTGTTAAAGCTATAAGTCCCATTGTTTTACAACAATGGGACTTTAGTCAGTTCAACTGTACAATAACACAATTGTGTAGATGATGTCCAAGTTCACATGTGCATTTTTCTGTTCAACTTTTTATACACAGCAAAATAGTGCAAGCATCCCTTCTGGCCAACACTCCGTTGCAGAGCTTGGTGACCACGCCCATGACTTGGAACCCAATGTTTTCTCTACAGACTTATTCAGAGGTGAGTCCCTTTTATTTATTTATTTATTTTTCAAAAAACCCTTGGTTTAAAATAGTTAAGAAGACTCTAAACCACAAGCATCAACAGAGTATGACAGTTACAAAGACAGATATGGTGCTCACAAAGATATCCATCACAAAGTGCCAAACGCTCTGGAAACCATCAGAAAGATATTCCACCCACTCAATCCCTCTATGCAGCTGTAAAGCACTGCATATTTTATCAATAAAATAGAGAAAAAAATCATATTTGATGGTTCCCAAATCAAATGACAAATCAAAAACCCAAAGTTCTCAGACAGCCTTGAATGACGCATGAAGAAAGCTGACTGAAAGGTGCAAATTCTCGCCAGTGGCGTGTCTGAACCCAACGGACTTATCTGATAGATGATTGCCATCACGATCAGCGTTCACATTTCACGTGCTGTAGGTCCGACACAGGGACGTCGCCAACCTCAACTGAGGTGGAAAAAAGTACACTTGGCTAGTGTTGTAACTGACGTATCTGTTTATCTTCACAGCTTCCTTCACCGTGCTGCCAATGGAAGAGATTATATCCTGACGTGTTTTAGCTTGCAGCTTGCCCAAAACCTGGAGAGTGCACCCACATACCCAGTACTTGGGTTACAATGAAGGCCTTGGCTCAGGCCTACCCACCTACTAAGTGACTAAAGAGCATTGTGCAAATGACTGAGAAAATAAATAAATAAATACTTATATAATATATAATACTTGTGTATATATACTGTATATATATATATATATACCAATGAAGGCCTTGGCTCAGGCCTACCCACCTATACCGCTCTCCGACACACTATTTTCTCAGTTTCTCTACCTTCACTAAAGTTTGTTTTGTTTAGTCCATACATCTCACTCATCAGAGATATAGATCCCGTACTGATTGAAATGGAGCCCTCTAAGCGACTATGGTAGACAAAGGACTTCCACACCAGTGGATAGACAGATTCGTGGCACGTGTTTGGGAATGTGTGAGGATTCTTTCTCAAGCAGATGGCAAATGGGCGACTGAATGGGCCAAAGACAGAATTCAAACCAGCACAAAAAAGGAGTAATCTAAGCTACTTTTATAATCCTCCTGTGATGATTCAATGAGATTGTTGGATCAACAAATAACCACAGAAAGTCTTAATTATGATCTCTCAATAAACCTTTCCTTCTTGAAACATGTTTAAGCTTGTATGTTTTCTACATCATTGCTCTGGAACAAGAAAATGTGTCCACTCTTCAGAGGTAACACCAGAGACACTGGCGGTCTTAGGTTTCTTCTGACTAGCATCATAATGGGTGATGGGGTACGTTTCAGTGTTGTCATTTCCTTGGCTTATCTGATTATCATTTCATCATGTACAAATCAACATCAAGGGGATCCAAATCCATAAAAACTCTGGAAGAAGAACTTAAGATGTGCTTGAGGATAACAAATAATGACAATGACTCAATGATGAGCATACCGGATCCTAAAATCAAAACACAGGAACACTTGAAGATCGGTGGCAATGGCAAAATTTCTACTCGGATATAGATTTGTTTTATGAGATTAAAAAAAATTATATATATATATACAGTAGTCAAAATTTGAAGTGGATCAAAAAAGTTAATCAAAGTTGTCCTAAGACAAGAAACTATTTTTTGGTTTGAGGTTTTAGGACAACTTTGATGAAAGGTTTTGAACCACTTCAAATGTTGACTAGTGTATATATAATCAATGTTTAATTTAGTTCAGTCTGTGCTGTAAAAAAGGTCGCATTAGCAATTAAAGAAAAACACTTAAGCAAAACATGGTCAGGTCAAAGTGTCTGAATAATTTTTGTCCCAAATTTTTATCAGTTATGAAGAATGTTTGGGTATAATATGTCACAGTTTACTTTATTTTGCTATCCTCACTTATATAAATGAAATATAGTGTCCTGCACCCCTAGCAAACATTATATCTGGTGTCTGAATAATTTTTGGTTTGACTGTGTGTGTATATATACACTTTTCAACTAATTGGCCTGGCTTCCCATTTGAACAAATATTAATTGAAGCCCAACATGCAATACCTTTTTTTTTAAATGCAATGTTTTTGATGCTCTCAGAGAGTTGGGTAGCACTCGAAATGATGTGTCTACAGGCTCTAGACAAATGAACATCTAACTTCATGCATACAAGCAAGGTCTCTCAATGAGGCTCTATGGACCTCATCCACAGAACCCTACGCATATATTCACATAGATTGAAGCGAATCACAGTAATTGAACAAACAGTAGTGGTAAAGTGGTACACTTTTCAATACTAAAATATCAAAATAAACCAAGAGTGATATGTAATATCTATATAAATTATTTATATAAATAAACATGCATTTTTAATTCTAAAATTAACATGCCGTCTTTAAAAAATACCACTGCATTTGCCATAGCATGGCTTGTTATCAACCAGTTGCCAAGCTTTTTAACTAGCTTAACTAGTAAGACATCATCATGCATCAATAAAACCACTGCAATCAGCTTCATCGGCTAATATTTGCTGGTGAACACACACAAGCACAGAAACACATGCTGTCTTAAGCTGTTTTCTTCTGCAGTGGGAACAGATCTTTCAAGTTATGATTGGCCCAAAAACTTTCCTTACCAGGGGAATTGTATCATGACAGAAGCATTTATTATGATTTTAGTGAAATGATTTGGATTGATTTGCTACCATTAGTTATTGCTTCATACTTAAATCAAAGCTATTGACAAACCAATGAACTCCCAAATGGCTAATATTCGCAAGTGCAAAGCTGATCACTGAAAAACATTCTTTTTTTCCCAGTATTCAAAGCTTGCGTTTGCATAAAATAAATGAAAATCATACATAAGATGTGACAGGGAAACATTGTGGTTGAGTTTAATGCTTTGCTGACTCATTTTACAGTCAGAATGATTCTCATCCTTCACACTTTAAAGGCGAAAATGAGGGACTCAGCGCTTTCCTCGGTGACTCATCTCACCGTGTCATGGCCTGTTTCCCATCGACTCCCTCGAGCTGAGACATCCATCCATAATGCCTGCAAACTGCTGAGCATCACAATAGCACATTAAAACTAGCCATGAGGCACACTGAATCTGACGAGTGAAGGATGAATTTTCAAGACACTGTGCCCGGCACACATGTGCATCTGGAGCCAGAAGTCCACTTCTGAGAAAAAAACTGACATCAATGAACACGGAAGCTGCATCTAATGACCTTCAAGTATTAACGGCTCCCTTAGAAGAATCATCTGATGATAAACATTACTGAATCTGTAAGCCTCTATTGCATTTCCAGTGACGTTGAAGCTTCTCCAGTCACGAAATACTGAAGCGGTGCAGCTCAACGACCACATTTGCTCTTTTAGTCATGAAGCCAGAGATTGTTTATTGCTGTCAGAAACCGAACCTGCTTTTCATCTCTTTTCAAAAAACAGAGCCAGGCTTCTATGAGCAACAGCACTTGATAGTGTAACAGCCATTGTGTTTATTTTCATGAGATGCATCTGTATTCAAAATTATGATGACTTGATACACAACGCACGTTTAAACATCTGACATGTTAGTGCGCACTTTACACAAATAATTGGCGACTAGGAACATCAATTATAAGGTCTTCTTCCTTCCCAACTGTAGCTATGATCCCAAAATATGTTTGCACACATGAATAGCAACGTGAGTTTTGATTCTTGATAACGTGAAAAAAGAAAGGAAGTGTTTACATTTCAATTGTTAATGTTTTATGCATAATTTTTTATGGAAGTTATTTTATATAAAAATTATAAAAATTGTATTAATTTATTTTATTACACATCCTTTTAAATAAATAAAAAATCAATTCAATTAAACCAATTAAAACAGAATCGAAAAATCATTTTTTTTTTTTTTTATCTGATTGGAGAAAATAGTCAGATTTGAACCTTTACGTTATTTATTTATTTTTTCCTGTTGATCTGAATATTTCAGGTTTACACCACAACTTTCAATCCATCATTTTATTTGCCATCAATCCGATTATAAACTGATTATTTTGGTGAATGTAAACGTAGCTACTATTTCAAAACAAAAAAAAACATGTTAACGAAATGCAGCACAGAGGCACATAACAAAGAGTGCATTTGATTATTACCTCATTTTCACCCAGTTGTAAAGATGCATGCTAGTCACGCTACACCAAAATTTGCTCATTACTGGACAAGCTCTATTTTGAAAGCTAAACTACGGTCACGCTACTGAAAAAAATGTAGTTCAAATGATTACCATCTCCGAATTTCAGTCTGTCACTCCCCAAACGCCGCTGCTCACAATACACAACCAATGCATTCAGCTCCGTTAATGAATTCCAACAGCCTCTTAAAATCTTGAAAGCTCAAAAGCAATTGAGAGCCTTCAGAAGCAGATGTCCCGCAGGTGACCAGCTGCACGGGTCTAATGTTTATTATAAGACTGAGCAAGTGTCTCGCAAGGTGAGGGGTCAGGAGTGGCAAACGGCATTAGGGGCCCCCTGTCATGACCTTTTAAATAACTGCAAGGTTATGTGACTCTAGGGTTAATGGTCACATGTTGGGGTCAGGCGTGAGGCTCGACTAACTCTCTCTGACGTTCAGGGTGCTGACATGTGGGTACACTGACACCCGTCTAATACAAAAAGACACATGGCTGTTGCACGGGCCGAGTTAATAAGAGAAACTGTGGCAAGAGCTTTGGAATGACAAGTCATGCTGGTAATATGACAGAGGCTTTATGAAAGCCAGATCTTTGAGAAATGTCGTTTTCTGTTCTCTTGTCCAAAATGTATTTGTCAATTCGAAGTGGCCCAGGAGAGACGAAGTTATTGCAACAAGGCCTTTCTCTGAGATCCCGTCCAAGAGTTTAATCAACCATGAAGAATATAGGTCATTAGAACTAAGGTGTTAAATGTCCATAGCAAATTAGTTAAGGTTCTGAGCTGCTGACAAAATCTTTCATATCAATCATAGTAGGGATGAAGCAAAACCTGCTCTTACTGACAACACAATCCTGCTCTTTGATCAAGGCACTTAAGCCTTAAGTTGACCATCCCTGCAATTAGTATACTGTAAAAGTAGACAAGCTATTCTTTTTGTGTAACAGCAGTAACACCACAAGCTACTCTGGTGCAAAAACAACTGCTTTTGAATGACTAAATATTGATAAGGTGGCAGCATTAAATATGAACAGATAAACTTACACTTAGAAGAATATTCCAGGTTAGGCACAAAGCCCAAGATGTGGATTACCTTAAAAAAAATAATTGACTCATCACTCCTTAAATAAAGAAATGAATAAACTCACTGTTGCAAGTTAACGTCTCACAATTCTAATTTCTAGCCATTCTGAGTTGATATCTCACAATTTTGACTTTCTATCTCGCCATTCTTAGAAGTGGAAAACATATACTGTATATAGGCCTATATATATTTTGTGATAATCAACAACATGCAAAATATTACTTTTGAACTGAGTTTAACTTTTTAAACATCACTGCACTGCATCATAGTTTCTGAATGAAACCCAATACTGATCCAATATTTTGAGGTGCTGATTTTAAAATCAGTGGCTGATTTTCTCTAGCACATCACACTTTCTCACAAAGTATGATGCATTTCTTAGCATTTTTGCTTTCACCAACCATTTGTAAGGTGAAGAAATCTTATATTATCCCTTGCCAAAAGACATGATACCTATCTTCATGTCTGTTAGGCAAGGTTAAAACTATTCATTCAGTTTCCAGCTGATTTTCACATTAAGGAATGACTCTGAAGATATTATTTTATGCCTAATTCTGATTTCCACTTTTTCCACTACTTTGCAGTTTTTAAAGGGGCCATAGGATGCCCATTTTCCACAAGTTGATATGATTCTTTAGGGTCTTAATGAAAAGTCTGTAACATACTTTGGTTAAAATTTCTCAATGGTACCCTTTTTTACCTTGCCAAAAACAGCTCTTTTCAGAACAAGCCGTTTTGTTGCATGCCACCCCTCTCTTCCTTGGGGTGACGAGCCGTGCTCTGAGAGACTGTTTACTTTAGCCGCGAAACTTGCTAACTAGCACATATTAGGAAATTCGATTTGCAAAGATTCATTAAAAAAACCTTATACTCACTTCTTCTGGAGGTGAAGCTGGATCACGAATGATTCGTGCAAAAATTAACGCATTTAGGTAGATCGGGGGCGCATTCCCTTCAGAAACAAAAGTAATCCACTGCGTCTTCAGCGGCTCAGATGTCAGGAGTAAATGACGACTGCTATGTTCATTATTACATCCAACAACAGATAATGATTTTAGGAGATTATAAAAAAAACACTGGGTGGATCTTTAGCATTATAGGGTGGTTGCGTACACACACTGCCAACACACATTTATGTTCAAACAACATGTAAAAGTGCATTTCGCATCCGATGACCCCTTTAAGGTAAATGATACATTGAGTACTTTTTGTCATTAACACCAAAACTTTTGACATTTGACTGCTTTTGTTGTTTTGATAAGTGCAAGTCTTTATCAAAGTTTAATTAAATTATGTAATAATAGACTTTTATTTATGTATTTAGGTCTATTTATTTAAAGTTAGTGGTTAAGTTAGTAGTTAAGTTCTTTTACAATACAAGCTGTAAATCACTGTATTGCTTAAAACCCATGCAACCATACATCAACAAACTAAATCCACTTAAAACACCTCAGCAACTACATAGCAACCACTCTCAACTCCCTAGCATTGAGTTTTGCTTGAGGAAACTACACTTACTGTGTATATTTCTTTTAAGTTCCCTCTTTGCCCGTACCACAAGTTGCTGCTGTTAAGTCAACTTTAAAGCTTAATGTACAGACACCGTTCAAACTTTTCTTTGTTTGAAGGTAATAATTCATTCTTCACAAATTTTAGTCAATAGCGGTGGCGTCGTCACAATATTTGCACACAGAAATAAGTGGTCAAAGCTTGGCTGGTTAGAACAGCCTGTTTAGCTCTATTCACTTGCTGCCTTGCAAGCACCAGTGTTTCCTTTAGGAAATGCAGATCTAGTTAAGCGATTGCTCTGCTTACAGAGAAAATTAATGGCTACTTGTGTGCACTGCTGTGAGAAAGTAAGTGAAAAGGACAGAAAGGGAATATGAAGATAAATTGCTCTTGATTTTGGCTCGGCCTTGCTGATATCATCGCTGCATGCATACAATTACATGCAACGGACACATTTATTCTGAAGCTCACTTTTAAAAAATTTAGTAATACTTGGAGAGAAGACGAGCGCCTACAGTGATTTCACTGTGGACGGCATCCATTATCTTACCATATCTGAGGCAAGATGATGTGGAACCACTAATTGGAATCTCCATGGCAACTCATCACAAGCTTAGCTAATGTCAGATCTGCAACATAAATCTTTCACAACAGCTCAGCTCTGAGAGAGAACAGATGCGCTGTAAACAATCCAAGACAATCCAAGCATACTGAAGCAGTCCTGACTCAGTAACATCAACACATGAGCTGTGACCACATGGACCATGTATATTTTCTGGGATGTTTTGATTGCACCCAGTTGCAAATTGATCCTTTGTAGGCGATAGTGTTTAGGATTTGTAAAGTTTCTTGTGCAATGTAGGATTTACAAGGCCCAGGCGACGCTCGCATGGCCAAGGCTAAATGATAAAGAGTTCTGCAAAGACATGTTAGACAAGCTCGTTTAGATTTTTATCCCAAATGAGACATTTATATAAAACAATTGACCCTTCGCTGGGCCGCGCCTCAAAAACGTTACTGACCGGTCCAACTTTAGCAACTGTTGCCGTCTGCTATACTAGCAGACAAACTTTTTTTTAATGCTTAGTCTGCTCCATAGTTGCAGGGTTGGCTTCGGAAGACGGAATGTGAGTTGGCCACACCCCACAGGAAGTGGAATTGGAATTTGATTGGAATTGGAATGACAGGAAGACGAATACCATTCCCAATCTATCTATCAAAGCTTTTTTTTTTTTTTCAAAACTTTCAAACAAGGCACACATTCAATACTTACAAATTTAGCTCTCGTCATTTTTTGACCACTTAAACTAAATCTTCAAATAATTATTTATACTAGCTTATCTGAGTTAGCAAAAATGACGATTGCTTAGCGAAGGATAAATTTATCAAAATTAGCTTTTTTTAATGAACAGATCTTTTTTTTGTGCATTCCCAAAGTCTCATAATTTGTGTCCCAAGACAGAGAAACTGATATGAATATACTGTTGGGATGATTTAAATAATTTAAGTGTCATTACATTCAGCTAATAGTCAATAACTTAAGCCAGAGAATTACATTCTATCATGCTTTTCCTTCCAACGTACAACTGACAGACAGATGTTGCTTCCCACTCACAAGAATTCTGATCATATGTCAGGTTTTCCAGCACAGCATGCCAATACAGTCTCATTTCTTTCAAGGTGAACATTACTTCAAACTCAGTTTTCAGTAGGACCGCATAAACAGAAGATGGGAGGAATTATCCTTCACATGCCATAAATCATGTACAATATGCTACTGATGAACTCTCCGAGCTCTGTAAATTTCAGGAGCAGTCCAAAGAGCAGGCATATAACCTCAAACGATTTGATCTCAGTATTCCAGATGTTTTGGCACCTACTGTAGAAGTAATGACTGAAAAACAGAGCAAATAGAATTTGACATTCTATTTGTTAACAATACCTTCTAAATGTAAAGCACAGCTAAAGCACTCATACTACTCGAATGGGCCAAAGATGTAAATTGTTGCTCAGTGAAACTGCAGAGCTGGCATTGACTGTGAGGGAACTAAGCCAGAAAGAATCTGCAGAACTTCTTGCATTTTCTGAGCTGCTTTGGTGGAGAAAATCAATTTAAACATGGTAAAATTAGTTCAACAGAACTGAGAGTAAATGAAATTAGAATGCATAATTTATTAGCCAAAATATTCAATAAAATTGTTTTTGCAAAAAAAAAACCTATATATTATTAAATATTATTTTGCATGCACATGCAAAATATACACAAGTTCATGCATTACAGTTCCTTATATGCACAAAAATGTTTAGATTTTTTTCCCCTGCAAATGTCAGTTTCTGATGAAATCTCAGAAATTAGTGTAGACTCTAGAATTTCTGCCTGCCTAAAATTAAGTACTTACTATTTTACAGATTTAAGAGCAAAAACTAACTGGAATATACATTTCTGCTAATGGATATCTAGTTTACAAAATTCTGAGAAAAGACTTGATGACATTAACTTTTGCAAATCAAAACTTTCCAGGTTGTCTAATGCACCCTTACTGTGCAATATGCAGCAGCTGAGAATAAAATGACGCTGCAATTTTAGTAATCATTTAATTGACAACCAATGGCATTGATCACAATAAAGACGTCACTTGAAGATGATGAGAGAGAGGAAAGTATATTCAGAGTTCGTTTCTCTGCAGCCCATTGGAACCTGATTTGTCAGAAAAAATATAAATCCTGTCTGCTATTGCCATAGTAACAAAAACTTGTCGCCATGGACACGGTTAAATTAATACAAAAGCATGCCAAAATACATTGGCACAAAGACCTCAGTGACAAACATCAGTGACTATGGCTACAGTCAATGATTACAAAAGCTCCCTTTCTACTGTAGGTGGTACCCCTATAGGAGCTTCCCAAAGCTTACACATTCTCCTGGTGGGAAGAGGGCAAAAGCAACCAACAGACATCAACAGGGAAGCCAGATAAAATCTGTGCCTTCGAAATCTCTGAAAGGCCATTCAGGGCTGAGCTAAATGCCTGTTTTCTGAATGGGGCTGTTAGCTAAGCTTTTAACCGTCTCAAGGAGAGATATCTCTACAGCACATGTTCATTTTGGCTATGAATTTTCCAGGCATTCAAGGTCTTTATCTGCTCACATGAAAGCCTGCATAGCAGTAACTGTTTAAACTAGCAAAATGCACTTAAACTACTGATAATATCAAAACAAAAGTAAAAGTTTGTTGTGAGGGTGAAACATCTTTTGAAAGTTGCTCTGGATGCCTTAAATCTGTCTGAAGTAGCCATATTAAAACTAACCTAAGTTGGTATGCAGGTCTCAACTAGTCTCCTACCCTGGCCAGGCTGGTTTGCAGGTTGGGAGACTAACTGTCCTAGCTAAACCAACTGAACTGAGGTCTTCTAGTCCATCTTAAAACGGCTAACAACAGAACATCTAGTATCAGATAACCATAAAAACCAACCCCTAACCCAAACCCTTCCATGATTGTAATAGAAAGAAACATGTAATAAAGTTGTTGCAAATTATTGAGTTGTCATGACATATTTTCATATCATTTACTGCAAAAAAAACATAAAATAAATACACTAACAGTAAAGATGCATTCTCTGAAAACATGTATCGTACACTCTAAAAAATAATTCAGTGGATCTGTTGCCACTATTTAATTTAATGCACAAGTGCAAGTTAAAAATTCCAATTTATTGATTTAATTAAACATTTTAAGTTGTAAACATTTTTTAATGAGTTGCCCTGATATCTTAATGTTGATAATTACATCAACATAATACTGTGTGTAACTTCAACTTAAATATCGGTGTTAGTTTGTTTAAAACATTATTTAAGTTGTACTAACTCAATGTAATTAGCTCCATAACTTTTAGCAAGCAAATGTATACTGATTTATTGAAAAAATGCTGAAAATTTACTCACCCTCAAGATTCCAGGTATTCCAAACCTGTATTAGTTTCTTTCTTCTGCTGAACATAAAAGAAGATAATTTGAAGAATGGGAGTAATTCTTTAAAATATCTTCTGTTGTGATCAACAGGAAAAAGAAACTCATCCAGGTTTGAAATGGAAAAAGGCTAAACCTGAATATTCAATTTTTGCTGTTCACAAACTCAATACTTTTGTAATTTTACATATTTCTAAGAGAAACAGAATCTTCAATGAGTAGTAGTAGTAGCAGCAGCAGCAGTTCCCTTTCAGTCGGTCACTCTCGACGTCACGTCGGATGACCGACGAAATTGGGATCTCGCTTAGAGAGACCAATCTACTTCGAGTGTAAACTAAACTAGCCAATGCACATTGGCATGCGATTATTGCATCCAGCTGCCGCTGATCACAGCGTGAGTATAAGTAGGCAGCAGATGCAACGCATATTCAGCTTTTCGCTTCGGAGCCGAGCGATCACATCGTTCTGCTCCTGACTACTCTACTGAGAGAAGAAGACTGAACGAGTTCAGCGCGCTCTTGGAGAGCTCTTCGTGTTGGCGGTACGGCGCTTCAGCGGTGGTGGTTTCCCGTGTCGAGTGGGTTGCACACATCAGGCTGCACTACCCCCTGTTTGTGTTGCAGATGATCATCTCCCCTGTGCACCTCAGCACGCTAAAAGAGCTTTTTCCCCTAAAAGAGCAATTTCGGGTGCGTCTTTTTAAAGACGACGTTGCGTGGCAAACTTGACGTTACGTCTTTGTAAAGACGATGTGGGTCTTGCTATAGACAACGTATCACCCGAGCGTTTCTGGATGCGGTCGTTACCTGGCGCCGGGTGATGGTCACGATCGCGGCCTCTCGTGTCTGGGCATGAAGCACGCTGAGGTGGCTTTCGTGGATGACTCATGCTCCCATTGCGGGGGTATGACCATCTCGGAGTTGCGGACCAGACTCCGTTACCTGCAAGGGGGCGGAGTGCCCGTGCCACTGCCTAGATCTGGGGTTCCCTCTGGTGGCAGCCGGGGGCGTCCTTTTTCTGGCGGTGGGCGGACTGGTCTTACGGTCACGGTGAGGAATTCCCCTCCAATGCAGATGATCATCTCCCCTGTGCGCCTCAGCACGCTAAAAGAGCTTTTTCTCCTAAAAGAGCAATTTCGGGTGCGTCTTTTAAAGAACACGTTGCGTGGCAAACTTGACGTTACGTCTTTGTAAAGACGATTTGGGTCTTGCTTATAGACAACGTATCACCCGAGCGTTTCTGGTGGCGGTCGTTCCTGGCGCTGGGTGATGGTCACGATCGCTGGCTCACGTGCCTGGGCATGTAGCAGGCTGAGGTGGCATTTGTGGATGAGTCATCTTCTCATTGCAGGAAGATGATCATCTCGGAGTCGCGGGCCAAACCGTCTCCGTTCCCTCCTTCAGGGAACGAGGGTTACCATACGTAACCGAGACGTTATTTTTATTGCCATATTCAATGAGAAAGTGTAGGGAGGGGCGTTACATATCAGGCTATTGAGAGGCAAAGAAAAACTTTCTTTTTAAAATTGTTTGAAATGAAGCACACCAATGAACCACACACAGTAAGACCAGGAACATGCATTAGAGAGAAGAAATGGTAATTTTGGATTTCCTGTTATCTTTAAACACTCTGAAAACTAAAAGATGTGAGGTTTAATAGCGCAGAACTGGGATAGCCGGGTTGACATATTGCTCAAGTTGCAAAAACAGCAAACAGCTTTGACAGTAGCGCCGAGACATATTCCCCGTGAGCCGATTTGGGAGCCAAAAAGTTTCATTCACCATGCTGAATTTGCACATAAATTACCTTGAAGTGCTTCATGCTCTCCTTGACTGTGTTTCTCTGGTTCCACCCTGGCTGGCAACTCTAGCAGCATACTAAAATCGGAAAATAAAAATGGTAATGAGAGAAACCGTATCCTCTTCCAAATAAAATCTCATGCTAAGTGAACTTTCTCCATGGCTGAGATTGTGAAACGAGTGCATTTAAGTGGCCTTAATGTTAGCTTGCTTATCAGTGCTTTCGCAGCACGGTTTGCCTTTATAATTACACTTGAGTGTTGCGTTAAGACAAGTTAGGCGAAGAAACAGGTCACTGCCAGGTTTATGCTTGACAAAGTTTGGTCAAGAATTTGCCTTAACCCTTTGCAGAGACGGGAGCCTCGCGTATGCGGGTTCGAAAATGAGGGCCCTTGATAAACATCCTTCTGACCGCAGGAAAATTTGCAACATAATTATATACTCTGCAAAGCCTCCATGTCCTCTCTAGAACTATTTGATAGCCTCTGCAGAACCATAGACACAGTTGGGATCCACGACCAAATCACAATTCTTACCCACCGACCGGTCGTAAACTAGAAACCAAGAACCAGACCAGATTCCTCTACAAATGGCTGGCGTGTTCGACACAAGTCCTCTTGGCTGGGTCATTGAAAGAGAAAGCAGAACATACCACTGCCGTGGCCTCATTGCGGTCAGCGCGCAGCCACCTTTCTGAATGGGCGAGTGCAAGACTCCAACAATACGTCCATTGTAGCGTGTGCATGGTGCATATCTTTGGTGGAGTACTGTCAGAGAAGACAGATTGCTGGAAGAAGAAAAAGCAATTGCGCTTAAATAGTGACGACATTATGAAGGACAGCAGAGCATGTCAAACATGCGTTGGTTTGTGCGGGCCAGGCAGCAGTCTGACAGGCCTGGAGGAACGAAACAAGCATGCTGGGCATAGTCGCATAGTTTGTTCCTCCTAGGGGAAATAAAGACTCAAGATGAGCAGAATGTGACACAAGAGGCCTATAAAATATACCAATATTCAATGAACAGTTAATTAGCCCATATAACTGATGAACCAGTATTAAAATTCTTGCCCATATATGGCTAATAATTCTATATTCTTTTAGAATGCAAAAAAGAAATCAATTAATTTATTTATTGCAAAGATTACATTTAAGATATTAAATTATTAGTGATTCTATAGATTAACCTTTTTTTTGGATTACAGCAAAACAAATCTAAATGTAAAAAGACAAAATGAGCATGCACAATTAAATATACGATACCGACCAATTAATTAAATGAAAAAACAAAATCCAATTTTATGCATTTTGCCACCAATAATAATGTCCCTGAAGTTAATGTTTTTGAAAGAAGTCTCTTGTGCTCACCAAGGCTGTATTTATTTGAACAAAAATGCAGTAAAATAATAATAATCGCTAGGGTTAGTTTAGCATCCATTGTCTAAAAATTCAACATAACAGACCTGACACTGCACTGATGTAACAATCTATAAATATGCAATCTTGTCACAATCTGCATTTATTTGCAAATAAAAAAAAAATTTTAAAAAATGTAATTTAAATAATAATAAAAAAAAATGTAACAGTTAAATGTCTTTACTGTCATTTTTGATCATTTTTGCCAAATAAAAGTATTACTTTTTTCACCAAAAAATAAAAATTAAATCTTACTGACCCCAAACTTTCGAATGGTAGTATAGTTCTTTCAGCCTGTTAAACATATTTAACCAAGTCTAAAACCTGTTCTATAGAATTTCACTGATTTTTCCCAGAAAAGTTAGCAAATTCTGTGGGCCTAGTCAGTACTATCTGTCTTGTAATGTCCTTAAAAAAAGAAGGGCCATCAGGCATTTTATAAGTAGGATAATCTTCACTCAGGAATGTTTTTAGTCAACCATGTTCTTTTTTTAAGGTCAGTAAACGTGGGTTAGCTGAGAACAAATTCTACATGCGTTGTCTGGAGGAATATTTTGTACCAGCAAAAACCACAGCTTTGACCTCTAAGTATGTGCACAATCCCTGGGCCAAACATCCCTACAGACTTCAGAAATGCAAATGAAAGACGAACACAGCGTATTATTGATTTTGCATTAAATTAATGATATTTTTCTCATGCCACTTTTAACTTGCATGTACTCTAATATTTTGGGAATTTGATGGTTGAGAGGAAAGGATTTTGTTGATCAGAATCAACAGTAAGATCCAATGCAAGTGTTTTCAGAGAAGGACACTCATGCATCAGGAAAAAAAGAAAAGAAATTAACTATAAATCAAATTGTTTTGGGAGCCTGAAAATGCAAACTTTTGAGAACGAGTTTCAAAGTGGCAGTTTTTGAAAACAATTCCGTTATAGTCTGCATGTAAACTACAAAAATGTGAAAATGTGAAATTTGTGAAAACAGTGGCATCATGCACATGCGTAGTCTATAGAAATGCATATATGTGCAGGTGCGTAGTGTATCTTTACAAAGAGATATCTACTGGCCTGGCATGCATAATACAGCATTTGCATAACAAAATATCTTGTCAAGCATATTTAGAACCAGATTATTTAGATGATATTAAAATACTCTATTTATTAAAATACTTATTTTAAATGTATTTAATCATTTAAAACACACACACACACACACAAAATTGTATGATCACTTTTTCTTTTATAAATTTCAATAAATGCAGGTCAGAATAAGCAGTTTGATTCATTGTTACACTCATATGTTGATATTTTATTTTCACAAAAGCTACTTAAAAAACATTAAACTAGACACTTTAATTTAATATACTTTAATATGCTCTTTCTTTAAATAATCTTCTATTGGGCTATACTGGTTGGCTGAACATGAGGGAGAGCTTTAGAAATGAATTAGCTGTGTGAGTTTAAGGCATCCAGAAGCCTCATTGTCTCTCTGATGCTGCTTCTATTCAACAGGCAAGCCATGTAATCCTGGGAATTAGGCCGAGATGAACTACAAAATGATGGATAACTGGGGCCAGTACTACTGGCCAATCCTGACACATCTGGACACAAACTCCCTCGTGTCTACAAACGTACATTTTTGTAGAGCTAAACATAAAGAAAAACTTAGAGCATCTCAACTTGTTTCGATTCAACCAGTATGGACTCAATTTCCAGTGATATTCGACTTAATTGCACAGATACTATTTAAACAGAACTGAGCTGGATGATGACATCACTGAATGTGATGCTGTACAGTTGCTTTGACACAATCTGTATTGTTAAAAGCGCTATATAAATAAAGGTGACTTGACTTGACTCCAATGGACTCTAATGCTAACCAAAAGCATTAGTTTGGGGCTGTACTAGATGGGCACTGTGCAGAAAACTGTTTTGAAAACATTTATTATTTTGTGTTTCAGTTTAATGATGCTAGTGGCACAGATATTACTAAATTGAAATGGCTAGATATGCCTGAAGGTTTAAGGCTGATGTTTTCCAGACAAAATGTGTAATCACAAAATGCACAGTGTACAATCAAAAAAACTCTGAACTGGCAGACACATTTCTTCTAGGAATTTGTGTTGGTTTTGAAATCTAAAATGAAAACTATATTATATTATATATATTATACAGTATTATATTATATTATAAATATCAGACAGAAGGTTTGAAAGAAAAGGTTTTTTAAAAAATTATATATTTTAAATATTAAAATATAAATGTTAGACATAAACTTATGAAAATGAAATAAAACTAGTTCATGTTGAAGTATTAAAATTACTTAAACGAAAATGGAAATTAAAATAAATTTAATTAAATAAAAAAAAACTAATAAAAATGACAAAAACATTTAAAAATGCTAAAACTAAAATTAAAATTTGAAAAAAAATTGAAATATTGATAAATACTACATAAATTCGTTCACATCCTTCTCTTCACTCTCTGAGGCAGAAGTCTCCAAACTCTTCTACACACACACAAACAACACTATTGTACAATCTCACAGCCACATATTAACATACGTGTATGTTAATGCTTGAAATCATCAGTTTGTGTAAACAGTGCAACGCCCACAAGGCTGACTGAATGAAAGACAGATGGAGACATTACATGACGAGAGACATTAATTTACCAATTAAGGCATTTTTCAGACATGGAGAGCGAGAAATTCCTACACTGATGTTCACAGACCACATCCTACTCATAATATTTGTACATAGACACCTTTCTTCCTCTGACAGCATTTTTCCATCGATTTTTCACCATGTGGGCGACTGCTTTCGCAAACTGAGAAACATTTTCAAGCATTGTAAATATTCAAAGAACCGGACAACACAATTCAAATGCGACTGAGATGGCATAACATGCTACTTTTGCTATCACTGACAGAACATTGGAAAAGTTCTTGACATTACAGATTACTATGACACAAATGCGAACAAACAGCAAAACATATATTAAGAACCCATTAAGCAAAAATAGTATCAATGTTATGGATTTCCACTTAGAAGTAAGGCAGAAGCATACTTTACCAAGTACACAAACACTTAACCGTCAGTACTCTAGGGGGCCATAAAGTTCATCTGTGTCATTCAAGCCCATGTGTTTTTTTTTATTCAGGTCGCTAGAAATAAAACACGTCCACATTAACTAACTTGCGCAACAAGATACTTATCAAGTACTGCACAAACACTTAAACTTTATTAGATATAACTTATTTACACAATGGCAGGAATTAAAACATCAAAATTTGAAATTGCTTATTGAGGGATTGAGAGTTTGCATAAATTGAAGTGCATTTTAAAACATTGTCATAAACTTAACAAACATGATCGAATGTTTTAGAGTGTAACAAACCAATTAAGAGCACAAAACATCCCAGCAAACCATCACTCATACTCACAGATGTTTGTGCTGGTGCTTTCCCTCCAAAATGTTGTCACTTCCTGGAGGATGATGTCATTAGGGAAGTGGCTATTGTTAGTTAAAAGAATTTTGGATGTCCAGCTTTCAACTGTTTGAGATAATAATAATTTAATATTATATAATTATATAAATTCATAAAATATTTTTTTTAACATTTAGCATATTAAAACATGGTGCACAAGAAAAAAATAACTGCCTAACATTAATTAATATCAACAAACAATTAAAAAAAAATGTTTAAAAAAATGTTTACAAAATCTCCACATGGTACTCTGGTTAGTAGTGTTCACACCAGTAATTTGCGACCGTTTATCTCCTCATTAGCGAGTGGATAACAGTTCCAGCTCGTTTCCAGTAACTTGCACTCTGCATCCATTAAGTTTGTTTTATATCCAGGGATAAATATGTTGTGAGTGAACTGGGGCAATTTGATAGCTTATACGACTGGAAAACAGTCCCAGTTCAGGTCCAGAATGGTAGATCATAGATGACTCATGAAGAAATTATGCAACAAATATGAAAACAGGCATAATTCAATGAACAGTAAAACATATTTGCAAGCTTTCTGGACATCAGTGCCAGGAAGACAGGCGCTGTGGAGCTGTAGTGTAAAGATGACATCAATCAGACAAGTCAGGCTTACTTTAATGAAATCTAAACATCACAAAGACATATATTAAGCACTAAAGTTTTCAAAAACATGCATACAGAGGCAACAGGGCCCTAAACTTCATGTATCAAAACAGCATGTACATTCTTGATGACTGATGTCTGTCTCTTTGACTCCTGAGTGTGAGATGTGTACAGCAGCACTGTGTAAATCTCTGGTAATGAAACGTTCAGCGTCTGCGGGCCAACATTCGTTCCAAGGTGAGCCTCTTACCATTGCTAACAGCTCCTTCTAGTGGTCAAAACCTCAGAGGTGAGCTAAATCCAGCATTAAGACCCACACAGACACTCGGGCTTGTACTGTACAGCTGGGTAAATCAAGAGACAGCATGTATGATAAGCGCAGAACAATCAAAAGAAATGAAATATGGTGTGCAGTTCTTTAAACTTGCTATCACACATCTGACAAAGCAATTTCAAAGCAAAACAGAGCAACCCATTGATGAACTTTACATATGGGACATGTGCAAATGCCATTTTGGAGCACTCTATAAGACATGTAAACAGCAGAGGGCCACTTGGACACCGAGTGAACGGTATGATTAAACAATCGTGTCTGTTAAATCTCATCTAAATTGTGGTTTCAGCAGTTCAAAGTTCAGAACAGGTGGGTGTAGATTGCCTATTCTTAAACTACCACCAAGACCTGCATGAGAGAAAAGAGATTTTAAGCATTTACCACAGTATTCACCACACACCTCAGCTGGTTTTAATTGTGTGCTGGAGTGATACGGACTTCACGGATGCCATCAGTAGCTGTTGCTGCATATGTTGCTCAGACATTTCTATAGGGGTTTTGTAACAAGGGTTGAGCAGTAACACCGTCAGTTTAACCATTTAGAAAGAAGTTACATCACTAGATGATTGACACCCTTATGAGAAGATAGAAATGCATGATCACATCTGACCTTGTGATCATGTTAATGAAGAATACATGGCAGAAGTGGTATTATCCGAATCAGCAGCTTCTCCTGTTTAATTTGATATATAGCATTCAGTTGTGACAGTTTCAAAACTAACCAAAACTATTGTTTTATAGTAGTTTTCAGTTTCTTTTTGCTGGAAATGTGTCCCACATGTTCGCAATTTTGAATTAAAATGCTTGAAAGCATACTCATTATTTTGAACAAGTAAATGTGATTATCCATGTTTTCTATTAGTGCTACCGGTATGTTGTATCAGCAGCACACTAATTTGAACGGTTTATGGATAAGTAGTAGATTTCAAAACTACTTTAATTTGCAGAAGACAAACATGGGAATATTATGTCAAAGTTTGAGACACGCAGAGCAAAACAAGACAGAGTTACAGACGTTAAAACAAAACACTCCCCATTCTCCCTTACTCATACATGTTCTCTGCGCGCACTAATATACGGGTGGTGCCTATCAGCAGGGCGATTCTAATCGTGCTCTTTTGTGTGTATTCTCTATGTATGTGAGCAAGCGTCTTTATCATGTCACATCCATGTTGCGTCTTTAATCTGCTGGAAAGCCGCTGAGCTTCGTGCACGAATCTGACGCTATATACAAGCACTGCTGTGAAGTTGATCAGTCTGCTCAGAAAACTTACAGAGGGGAAAGTGTTTTGGAATCGGAAAGTCCAGAATTTCAGTGCGCAACGAATTGCGCACAAACTGGACTATTGGAGAATACCCAAGTGAATCATTTTTTATATTAATATATTTATATGAAAAATCCACCGGATTCTTCTTCATCATCTATTTTTCATCAAAGACTGTTTCTATTTTCTCATTTTTAAGACACCCCAAACTGTGCTTTCACTTTGCATGCGGAGTTTTCACTCGAATCTGAGCCAAACGTTCATGCGTTCTCATATCTAGTTCATGCTCTCTTTTTTCTTTTAAATCGGACCTCATTCACTTTGAAACGAAGCATGGCTCTTCTTGTGCTGGGTACATTTCTCACGGCGTTGTCCATCAGCGGAGGCTCTTACGTGCCGTGCGAGCCGTGCGATCAGAAGGCGCTCTCCATGTGTCCTCCGGTCCCGGTGGGCTGTCAGCTGGTGAAGGAGCCCGGCTGCGGCTGCTGCTTGACTTGCGCTCTGGCGGAGGGGCAGGCGTGCGGGGTGTACACCGGTACATGCACGCACGGACTGCGCTGCCTGCCGCGCAACGGCGAGGAGAAGCCGCTTCACGCCCTGCTGCACGGCAGGGGAGTGTGCACGAACGAGAAGGGATACAAACCACCGCATCCACCCATTGGTAAGTTGACTGGAAAGCAGTGCGCCTTTGTTGCACGGAAGCATTGTTGCATTGAGATCGTGTATCTGGTGGGAACTTTGTGGCTTGCGCTGATCCAGTTTTATGGCGTGCGCATGTTTCTGCATGGGCTTTTCTGTGTTGTGGCCGGGCTGCGCTGCTCAGTGCTGTTTTCCATCATATTCCAGCGCTGTAGATTACTAGGATTAGTGAAGCCTTTTTATGTTTCACCCAAAGCCAATTATTAACAAAACGGTTTCCATCTTCACGCTGCAAAGGCACTTATACAAAAAGTACCGTGGTGGTACCGCGTTTTCTGGAAATGTACCATGGTATTTTTGGACGCACCTAAGAGTATGATGTAAATGCCATTCCAGTACCATTGTATCATCATCAGATACGTTAAAATTTGAGCATTATTAAAAGAGTATAGAATAGTTGTATTTTAGTCAAAATCAAGTGGCGTTTTTTGGCATGGTGTCATTGGGACTACCATTGTATTTTGGGCATATAGCATGGTACTACCATGTTTTTTTGCCATTTACCATAGTAGTATCATAGTATTGTTTTGGAAGGTCCCATAAAATGCCATCACTGTGCCAAGTCACTGCCACTGTACTTTTTTTTTAAGGGATATATCAATGTACCATGGTACTGCCATCTGATACCATCACTGTACCATTTTTGTACTTAAGCTGCATCTACAGTATCATATAATGCATTTACATAGAAATTATGTGCAGTGAAATGTATGAAAGTTGTGAATAAAAATATTAACCTATTAATATATGCTCTATAAAGGCAAAGTTTCATTGCATTTCATTGGCACAGAAGCAAAGCAGCATCAGATTCAGCAGAACTGCATAATTTAGTATGCTCCTCAGAACTGAGTAAAGACGCCTCGAGATGCATAACTCCATACAGTCTTGCCTTGTGTTTAGTTATGGTTTGATTTGGCAGTGGCATTTGTTTGGTGCTCTATTGACGTTAGGGACTCCTCCATTGTTATGATCACACCTCTCATCATTGTACGGTGTACCCACGCCTCATGATATTCTTGATTGAGATACTAGGTTGCTCTGAATTTAGGTCTAAGTCTGTGGGTGGTGTTAAGGGTCGGATTACTGTTCGAAGATTAAATCCAAGGGGAGGAGGGTAGCCACGGTGTCTCTACAAGCCAACCTATGTGCAAAAATCACACGTTTACGAAGAGTAATCGTTCACGGCACGCATATTTATTTACATTTACGCATTTGCCAGATGCTTTTATTCAGTGCACTAAATCCATGCTTTCCTTGGGATTCGAACCACTAACCTTGGCATTGTTAGTGCAGTGCCCTACCAGTTGAGCTACATGAACAAAAATAGCTCATTGGGTTACAGAACTATATATTTTAAAGACAGCACAAGACAGCACATATCCTTAAAACAGATGAGGTTGAATTCAGTCGTGGGCTTTCACCACGACCGTTTGTACACAAATACAACCCCCTCACAGACAGGTGCACATCAGAAACCTGTTTGTCTCTATCTGAAGTCCTCTGATGAGTGCGGTTGCTGGTTTACCCCTTCTGTGATTGCAGTGGGCACACAGTTGAGCCCTTGTGATTCAGCAGAATGTCTGTGGAGCCGATCTATCAAGAGCTGTTCGTCAAGCATGGGGATGAATTTAGAGGGACGCTTCTAGCCTCCCATGGTATTCGGTTTCAGCCTGGTTTTACAAGCTGGGCAGGACAGACAGAGAGGGAGAGAGAGAGCGATAAAGAGAGAGAGAGAGAGGAAAAAGAGGGAGAGAGAGGAAAAAGAGGGAGAGAGGTCAAGCGTCCTTGCCCGCATTAGGATTCAGAGTCTTTTGGTCCTGTGTCTTCCAGATCCATTTTTATTCCCCCAGCACGCCTTAGTTTCACAGTTGTGCAAACATAAAATTGAAATACAAGTTTAAAATGGAATCATGTCTCACTCACGTGAATAGTGTCATACCTTCATGGTCTTGAATGCTGGCGCTCACGGTTTAAAGATTCAGTGTTCAGAGCCAAGTACAATAGGCGATGCCAGATTGTCATTTAGCTCCAGGATTGGCAAATACTGCAAATTTGCCAACGATCACAAGGGAGACTTTCTGTTCGGACATGCCATGTGGAACTTGGATGCAGTTGCCAACAGATATGACTACAGGCATCTTGCCCAAAAGAACTGTATGCTGCATTCGCAACTATTGCAGGTCTGAATCTAAGAGCGTGCAAGTAAACAAACGTAAAGAAATGGTCCGAAAGCAATTGGCTGTTGTATTCGGTTACTTCGGTATCGCTGATTTTTGCGCTGTATTTACTCACTAGAGATGTAGCCATAACTAAACAACGATTACAATGGAATGGAATTCTATTGCCTGTCTGTCATCTCATTTTTATATTGCGCCACAGGCCAAACTCACAGAAACATATACTTGCTTGCAACATCAGACTGACACTGAAAGATATATGGCTCGCTTCACTGAATAGCACCTGAATAGATCTCTTGCACTTTTTGAAAGTGATGCCCAGCTTTTTGAAATCTACATTATAGAATACTTTCTCCTCTTTTTTAACCATAATGCCAATAGTGCTTGTATATCAAGTGCCCAGTCATCCTTTCAGAGGTAGGCAAGTAGGGAACCTATTTGGCACTCTTAAATGACTTCTTCCAGTAAAGTTGAACAGCAATCTGTCCAGCGTGTATTTGTCATTGGCACCTGGAAAGCTAGCGAGTGAGTAACAGCTGTGAAGAAAATCAGCTCGCACAGTAGTCTCGTCTCTGTCAGAAACGTGATTCCTGGGCAGCGACATCCTCACGCTGGGCCCTGCTTAAATAGGAACACATGTCAGGCTGACCAAAACAGCGAATGGAAAAAACAATCTATTTAATCTATGGTTTTACTGCTCACGTTTAGAAAATGTAAGCAGACAGCAGGGCTGGTTGAGCAGAAGACGCCAACCTGTTGAAACCTCCTGTCATGTGCTTCGGGGCGGTGGAGGGGGAGCCGCAGTGTCACGTTTCTTCAGGGAAGGAGAACAAAAGGTGCCTAATTTCTTGCCTGCAGCACAGGTTCAGATGTGGTTCCAAAGCGCTGCCTCAAATTTTGTGCCATGCAGGATTCTCGGGAGGATAGATAAGATAGGCAGCACAAGACAAAATCATTAGTTCTGTTACAGTTGTCACATTTAGTTGTTGAGGATCATGGGAAAGGCGGTGTGGTGACTGAATTTGGCCTGCTTAGGGTAGCTGATTCATTCGAAAACGACTGGTAACGCTCATTGTCTGAGCCACACACACGTTGTGTGCATAACAAGTCTACTTCCTATTGCACTAAAAGCGGGCGAAATGACCAAAATCGTATTTTATGAGTAACTTTATAATCACGCTAACACAGTAATTGCAATATACTGTAGTTTATTTTGCTGTAAATTTAATTAAATAAGTGATTTACATGTTACAATCATGCTGTAACACATACTTTTGGATAACCTAGTGAATTAAGTGCAAATAAAAGTTACTTTTGATTTTCTCTTCTTTTTTTGTTAGATGCAAACAAAATGACTATTGTCACATCAAATAATATGTATCTCAAAATATGTACTATTTAGTGCTGTCAAACAATTAATCGTGATTATTCGCATCCAAAATAAAAGAAATTTGTTTACATAAGTGTGTACTGTGTATATTTATGTATATATAAATACAAACACATGCATGTATATATTTAAGAAAAATATGCTATGTTTATTTATTAAATATATTTATATATAATATAAAATATAATCATATAAATGTATATACATGTAAATATTTTCATGTATTTATATATATACATAGTAAATAAACACAGTACACATACATATAGTATGTAAACAAAAACTTTTATTTTGGATGCGATTAATCGCGATTAATCGTTTGACAGCACTAGTAGTATTACTTATTAGACATACAAAACAAGTAGTTATGACTCTAAATTCTGAGCCGCAGTTGAAGCCTAAAAAGGTTTGCATATGAAATCATCATGCCGTAATATCTATTTTTAGATAATCTAACAAGTTAAGTGCAAATAAAACAAATATTTCTGATCTCATTTGACTCTTTTTTCTACCATGGTTTAAGTCGTACAGTATAGCAAAATCTCGGGTTGGCACAGTTTTACCATCATATCGCCCAGCTGTAACGCCTATAGTTTAAAATCTTAAATATATCCCATCCTTCATTTTGGAAATTCCTAATAATGTTTCAAATTAGGCTTTTATTCACGTTCCCTTCATAAATAATTACATACCACCTACAAATGATTATATACAATCTTAATAGTAATTATAAAGATTGATGTGGTTTGGATGGCTAAAGTTTGCTTGGAAAAAAACTATAAGATCTTGCCTAGTTTATAAATTTAGAAGAGGAAAGATTGTAGCTAGATCCTCTTGGTGGAAAGATGCCTTGAGCTTACAGACAGTATCGCTCTCTTGCCATTGTCTGAGCTAATTGAAATCAGCAACTGGGAGTGATCCATTGATGTCCTGAAGAGCACCTCCTGAGTTCATGTTTCGGAGTGTTGATGACAGGAGACACGGTCAGCCGATGAAGAGGTGCGCACATGTGCTTTCAGCCTGAAGGGCATCGACAGGTGTCATCACTTTGCATTGTCCTGAATTAGAGGGGACTTGTTTGAATAGTAAGTTGTATGATGGCTTTCTTGGTCGTAACCGATCGTGTATTGCAACATGGAAACTTTTATCCCAAATCAGCCAGGTCTTGCTGTTAATGTTGCTTTGTAGTTTGCGATTACCCCAGTTTTAACTAGCATTAGTGCTCGGTTGCATTTGTGGTGTTTTTTTTTTATTAGTTTGTGGCATGCTTCTCTGCTACAGAGGCCCAAACATGTTGTGGACACGGTCCAGGCTTTAAATATTTAGCAGTGGAATCTTGCCAGGGATGCCATGGTCGGTCTGTGACAATGAATGCAAGACAAAGCAGAACGGCCTGCTTCAAGAACGACTTTCAAAGGCGAGCTAGTCTGAATATTTAACAATAGCAAGACCTAATTCCAACCATGCATGCTAATAAGACACTAAAACACGTGGTTTGAGGGCCTTAATAGCATTTCTCGGCTTGTTTTTTAAGCTTGTTCTTAAAAAAAGAATCGGACAAGGTGACAACGCAACTCAAAAGGAGATCTGCTTTCATCATTAGCCCCCAAGCTGTAAGAAACCGTGGATATTCATGAAGTATAATTGCCCAGCACATGTGTAAATTATTAAACAGAGCCCTATCAGATGCATCTCCTTTGGCCAAGCTCGGGTCCCTTTATCTTAATGAAAAGTTTTGCAAGACCAAGAGGAGAGACACCAATACCTCTTCTGCATTCTTTCCAAAGCTCATTTGAATAGACAGGCTACACGTGATACGTCTGGTTTGGCCGGGCTCCAGGTTCTTGGCTGTGTGTCAGATGTTAAACACAGACCCGCTAAACCTTTACAAGCTGGGGACCACGAGCATGGAAAAAGTGATTTTGGTCCTCACTTCGAAAAGCCTACAACAGAAAACACGAACTTAGTGGTTTGTAAACTATAGGCATTGTTGATTTCACAAACACGGTGCGTTTGTGCCACGCACGACGAGGAAAAATCACGAAAAAAGCCATGAGGAATTGTGCCAACCCAGTCGTCCTGTGCCCTCTCATTTGAAGTGTACATTTCCAAGCCATGTAAATCTCCCTCTCGGCAAACGTCCCTACGACATTTCCATGAGGCGATCTCAGATTAGGTGGCTTCAGGAGCCCAAACCTGCGGGGAAATCTGTACAGAAATTTCAGTCTGCCAAGTCATGAGTTGCGGGATTGATTTCAAAGAGACAGCACCATGCTCTGATTGTAACTTCAGAAGCCAGGAAACCAATTCCTGTAATGACCAGGCACCCGCCCCATGCATCTCCAGGTCAGACAGACTCTTTCACCACCGGGCCGCTCCAGAAGACCCTGCCCCAATCCGCAGCAATGTGAAGCACTGGAGCTCAGGGGGACTGTGAGGGCAGTTATCTCAATCATTTCTGCTGGCTGCCTCAGCTGTCTGATAATGCCCTCTTGGCTGTATGCACAAAAATACTTGGCAACCCAACAGCATCGATGTTCAGGCCAGACTCTGTATGTCCATTTCCATTCTGTCTGATTCTCAAATGAAGCCACTCTAAGATGCAATAGCATTAAATAATACATTATATATATATTTGATAATTTAATATCAGTCTATTTAGTATAATAATCACATTATGCTGTGCCGATCCCTTACCCAATTATTTACAAATTAAATACTTTCCAAATGCATGAACAATTTGCCAAGTAATATTGCTTATTTGCATAATAAATAGCATGAACTGTGTATGGCTGCCAAGCAGTGCTATTTTAATGTTATATATTCGTTTTCATTTAAACTTTGAATTTAAAAGGTCATTTTTATTAGATTTATTTTTTCTTTAGTTTTTAGACATTTTTATTTTAGTTTTAGTTATGTTAGAACATCAAGTTAGCTAAGTGAAAACAAGAAACGTTTCCTTGGCAACTAGCTTAAAATAAGTTTAAGTTATTTTATTTCAAATAACAAAAGTGGTTATGGTTTTAGTTTTAGTTAACTATAATAATTCTGTTGCCATGCAACCTGGTGCATTAATATACAAAGTGCAAAAACAGGTGTGCATTTGACAGCGTTTCACAATTATGTCACAATTTAGAATATGTATATAAATGGATTTAATGTATAATGAATTTCATGCAAGCATTAGATCTGAAAGGAAACAATATTATATTTAACTTTATTTTTTTATCCAATAAACCACAATCCTAAACAAATCCAATAACTCCTATTAAAATGCCATTTTTTATTGCAAATTTGATAATTATTTGTCAGATGATTTTTGTTGGTTTGGATGGCTAAATGTCAATGCAATTATATATACTGACTTTGTATGCTTCATGTTAATGACCTGTTAATCTCCTCCGGATGTACTATGTTTGGCTTCTCTCTGCATGGTTCAAGTGTTCAGTTTTATGAAGCTCGGCTTTGTCCAACAGTATTTGACTTCAGTGGAAAGACAGTTTATAAGTACAGGCATGTATCCTGTGGAGTTTTACTATCAAACTATATGTGCTTGAATTACTTGTTCTGTAATATCTCCACATTTTCCCCGGACACATGTCGACAGTTACTACCCACCTAGCCTTAGATTCCTGCAGAAGAACATTGCGGTTGTCATGGTGTTATGGTTATTGAGACTTCAAAGTTCTTCAAGTGTGTCTCTGAGCTGTTAAGGACCCTTTGAAAAGCCGTTTCTGTTCTCACTCTTAAATCCTGTAGTCATGCACATTCTCTACAATTAAACTAACAGAATTATTCAGCAGTATAAAACAGAGGTTCATTCAACGTTTAGGTTGTACACCTAAATGAATTTTGGAGAAATCCCACCAAATAGAATGAGATATTAGATTTTTAACCCAATTGGATGTTTAGTCAGGCATAGCCAAGTGTTTCAACCTGGGATAGGTTGGGTTGGGGGTGGTCATCAGCTGTTGATCCTGCCACCACCCTCTGTAAACAAATGCATAGGAAACATTTGGTGGAAATAGAGTTGCTTTCATGTTTACGCTCTGGAAACTCATTAGCAACTAGGATGTGTAAATATCTTAAAGCCTTTGGGGAGGTTTTTATAAGAGATTTCCTAGGTTTTTATAAGTTAAATTTAATTTTGAATTGTTGAAGTCAGATGTAGGACATTGAGATCATTACTGGTGTTTGCTAAGGCAAATTACCATTGCATTATTTTGCTAATGCATTCAGTTTTGCCTGGCGTGCAACTGCAAACAACCTAAAATACACCGTTTCACAATGGTCAACCAGTCATGCAATAGGAAAAAGATTTAAAAGTTACATTTTTAGGCTGGTCTGCCCTGAGCCAATCAAATCCATACGTCGTTGGTATTGTATGAATGATACCTCAAATTGTGTGGCTTCATGTTTACGCTCTGGAAACTCATTAGCAACTAGGATGTGTAAATATCTTAAAGCCTTTGGGGAGGTTTTTATAAGAGATTTCCTAGGTTTTTATAAGTTAAATTTAATTTTGAATAGTTGAAGTCAGATGTAGGACATTGAGATCATTACTGGTGTTTGCTAAGGCAAATTACCATTGCATTATTGTGCTAATGCATTCAGTTTTGCCTGGCGTGCAACTGCAAACAACCTAAAATACACCGTTTCACAATGGTCAACCAGTCATGCAATAGGAAAAAGATTTAAAAGTTACATTTTTAGGCTGGTCTGCCCTGAGCCAATCAAATCCATACGTCGTTGGTATTGTATGAATGATACCTCAAATTGTGTGGCTTATTGAGGTGTGCTAATGCATTCGGTTTTTGCCTGGTGGAGGGAAAAATCTCATACATTAACACCATATCAACACCCTGGCAACCACTTTAACATCATGCTGATGATTTTGCACTGGCACTCACATTTCCATGCAGTAAAAATCTAGTTAATGCTTATTATTTGATTCTCTTTGTCTTAGATCGCGAATCAATAGAGCATGATGATACAGTGAAGCCAGACACGACTGAAGACCAGATTCCTAAAATTCCCCTTTACCCCAAACCAGACGTAATCAACAGCAAGAAGCATGCTGCCGTGCGCAAGGACAAGAAGAAACAACAGGAGAAGCATCGGTCACTGGGGTTGATGGACTACTCCCCCCTTCCCATCGACAAGCATGAGCCTGAATTTGTAAGTTGTGTGACGCAGCAGCTCCAGTAAAATGATAGCTAGGCGTTAAATGCTGAGGTGATGATGCAACTCACCATGTGTTCGTCTGACACAGGGTCCCTGCAGAAGGAAGCTGGATGGAGTCATTCAAAGTATGAAAGACACCTCCCGCGTCATGGCTCTTTCCCTCTACCTGCCTAACTGTGACAGGAAGGGCTTCTTCAAGCGCAAACAGGTAAGACGCTTGTTACTTTTATGGTATAATTTTAACATTGACATCTAATATGATGAACTTTTTTATCGTTGATTAACACTGTCGGTCGATGTTAACTCATGAAAATAGTTGCGCAAACAGAACCGTTGCGCAACACACAATGGTTTTCCTTTGGTGAATGAATCTGCATTTATGATTGCCGAGTGATTCAGTAACTCACTCGCTTTTTGAACAAATCGGTTCAGTCAGTGATTCGAATGACTCGCTTAAAAAGACCACCGCTGTCGCCACCTATTGGTGTATCGATGTAGTATGCAAATAGTCACTTAAAAATCCTACCACTAATACATAAATTGTCAGCCTGTCTGGAACAAACACAGCCAAAAAAAAAAAAAAAAAAAATAAGGACGGAAACAACTGAAAAAAATATATATAAATAC
>NW_015656197.1:252359-254445 GCF_001515625.1 Sinocyclocheilus rhinocerous
TGGAACAAACACAGCCAAAAAAAAAAAAAAAAACTGAGGACAGGAACTAACTGAAAATATTAAAAACCATGTCCAGGGAACTTTATACTTTACTAATCAAAGGTACATGTTACAACATAAAATTTATGTCATTATCTCTTATATCCCATTTGATTATTATTATTTTTATTTGGGACTCCATGAACCCAATCCAAGTGATTGGATTATTGAACAAATTTGTAAAATTGTGACCATAAATCAGTTGAATTCTATATTTATGCACTGATTTCAACACCAGTCATCTAACATTGATTAATGAGATTGATTAGTGAGATTCACTAGCTTGCTGCCAAACATGAATTCAAGTGCAACCCTTCAGTTTCAGTGGTGAAAGAGTGTGAGGTAAAACATTTTAAAAGTAAAACTGAATCGTTTTGTAGATAAACATTTAATATTCAATAACTGTTTTCATGACAGAAATGTTAAACGGCTAATATCCACTGATGCAAACTACTCAACTTTTTTTGTCAAATGTCGCCTTTTTAATTTAGAAAATATAGTCTCATCATTTACACGATTCATGTAATTTATAACTAACAAGACGAAACATGAACAGGGACATTTTCTGCATATTAGACATATCATATTCTAGGTCTTTTCTGTTGTTCTTTATTGCCTTAAATCCATGTACATCCTTTAATTCTTTGATTAATCAATAAATTACAAAGACCATTACTAACCCACTTGTTCAATACTTGGTTATAGCCTTTTTTTTTCTTTTTATTAAATTTGTATCTGTAACAATGTTTTTTTAACTAGTCTACTCAAACAATTAGCTGACTAATTGAGTTTTGAAGATAATACTAATCCTTAGTATTTACACTGTTCAAAACTAAAATACGCCCATTATAATCAACACAGTCCTCTACATAGGAATTGCATAGGAATTGGTTACACTATATTTTAAGGTGTCAGTTACAGTGTTATTATACATTTAAGTACTGAGTGATATTAATTAACTACATGTACTTACTATATGGTTACGGTTAGCATTAGGGTTTGGCTTCGGGTTACTTGCATGTAATTATGCATAATTACGTGTGTAACAAGGACACCTTAACATAAAGTGTTACCGAAATATTTTATGACAGCATACCATCCGTTACTAGTTGAGGCATTTTTTTTTTATTTGAGCTTGCAGTTTTATGACCCTTTGTCCCTGGTCCACCCTGCAGTGCAAGCCCTCCCGCGGCCGGAAACGAGGCATCTGCTGGTGCGTGGACAAATACGGCGTGCAGCTGCCCGGCACTGACTACAGCGGCGGTAACATCCAGTGCAAGGATTTAGAGAACAGCAACAACAACGAGTGAGAATCAACCCACCCTGATCACCAGACCTAGGGCCCACCTCCTTGTCCTGTCCCACCAGTCTACCCACCAGTCACTTTGAGATTTTGATGCAAAACGACAAAGAAACACAAAGGCTATTACAAATACGAACAATCAGACTAAAAAGAAAATGTTAAAGTGAGATAATCCACAGGAATCGTTTTGACTGAGCGCTCATCTCTATCTCACTGGACTCAGCCAATCAGAGGAGCCCCCTGCTAGAGCTGAGTCCCAGCAACAACAATAAAAAAAATTGCTAAAAATATATATATACATACAATTATATATTTTTATAGAAGCTGGGGTTTGAGCACCATACTGTTTTGTTTAAAGTTAACATAAAACAAAAACAAAAAACCTACAAAAAAAAAGAATATATGGCATGTTGAATATTAACAGGGCTATCTTGGTCTTTTACATCTTTTGCTGTCAAGGTATCAAAGGAGATAGCAGGAACTTTTATTATTTGAAAAAAAAACGTGTTGTTTTTCAAAAGAAAAGAAAGAAAGGAAAACACATGGTAGAGATCTGCTGATACAGTCATCTCTATCTGGCTTTTGTTTGGTCCTGTCAGAGCACTTATTCATTGGGGAACCTGCTTGGAAATGTGTAACTTCACCAAGTTCAGTGTATGCGTGTATTTACGAGTGTGCGCTTGCGTACGCACGCGTGTGAGCAATGAAATACGGCGATAGCATTCAAAAAAAGAATGTTTTTTT
>NW_015656197.1:255045-260559 GCF_001515625.1 Sinocyclocheilus rhinocerous
CAAGATCCCATTAGACAAATCTGTTTAAGTGGCTATAGACTTTGTAGCTTACCTAACATGCCAACCGTGCCTATGTAAACAGACGCTGCCACGCAGAGTTACACGGGGCCCGAACGAAAAAATTAAGTCCACACAGAATCAATCAGTGCCCACGCCTAGAAAAGAAAAGGCCACTCTGGAATAGTTTCGTATCAGATATTGTGGCATCTGGGCCGAAATCGAGACAGATGCTGTAACCCTTAAACGCTCCCAGCATTTGCGTTTGAACTTTGACGGATGTTCACCGCGCAGAGCGGTAGTTTCTTTCTGTCTGTAATGTTTTGTTTTTCTTTTCTGAACAACTTTTGTTATGTGCTGTTTCCTTTGACTTCATGGAGGTAATGACAGTCCATTTATGAGCCATGTTCCTCGACCATGCGGTTTCACTGAAATAGGTGCAACCTTGGTATATTACCTTTAACTCTAGATTATTGAATGTGTTTTCTTTCTCTTTTTTTTGTTTTGTTATCCTTAAACAACCACAACCATCAGGTGCTCAGCAGAGGAGTGTTAGCATTATCAATTTGCATATTTCCATCTGACCTGTCACAATGACAACTTGCTCATTTGAATGCAGGTCGGGCCACTTTCTAAGCTCCGCCCACTTTGACTGTTCACCAATAGGTAATAGCTCTTTTGGTCAGCACAATGACATGTTTCATTTGTATTCCTGTATTTCATCTGTGTTATTAACTGAGGTGGAAACAGAAGGTGTGTTTCACTACAGCGTCGTTCAGTGTGAGTTTCTGTGTGCGAGTCTCAGTGCCTTCCTACATGCAAATACATTTGAATGGTGACGTGAATGTTACACAATAGCCAAGGGGAATGAAACGACCTTTTTATATTGACGAAGGACCTCAGTTGCGTTCAAATACAGCATTAGATTAGATATGAAATCCGTTACACTACATTGTATGTCAAGCAGCTATCAGAAATCGCTTTCTGCGCCGAGGCTAAGATAGGGAGAGACCGTAGTCCAGCTAGCGCTAGCTCATTTACTGTTATTTCTCTTACGAATAAGCTGACGATTGATTTGACAGAGACTGCTAATGTGTGTAATTGCTGACGAGAGTATTTTCAATCAAGCTATACATCACACAGGGATACTCACCGGTCGGCTCTTGAAGAGTGAGTGAAGCCATTTCCCTGCCACAATGGGTCCGTCCGGATCTTATTTCAGGGCCCGAATGATCATAGTTTCACTGCTGGGAGGGGGCTGAAAAAATATTCGCCAACACCGTACCCTGTAGGGCTGCATCTCTCTAGATCACGCAAGTACCCATCATAACCGGGCCCGGACGGAATCAATGCATCCGCATTTTCCGTAGTTTAGGTGTGGAGCTTTGAGAAGGAGGAATTTGCGAATGCCAGGCATTCCGATTTGGCGGAATTCCACGCACAAAGATTTCGTGTGGACCCGGCTGTGATTTGAAATAACCACGGGTCTGCAGAATGTAACCGTTGCATGTCAAAAAAGAATCGCAAATGACAATTGGCTCTCGAATGGAAGGTGGCATGAAAAAGAAAGTTCTGGGTGTGTGGGCTAACCAGACTTTTGCAGGTGTCTCGAGTACGTCGTGGAGGCCTAGTCGCCTCTGTTATTGCACAATTAGCCTCGTTGGTGTAGGTCACCACAGGGCGAAATCAGTAATCAGCGTTATCCAGGTCCTGATCCATGCCGAAAGCCCCCTCCCCCATTTAAAAAAGCAGCTTGCACTTAATTCCTTACCTTGCCACACATTTAGTGCCGTCTCAAAGTGAATCTCAGTTCAGGTATAGGAGCAGGAGCAGGCCTCGGACAGATACCCTGCCTGAGTACCTTTGACAGGGGCTTCACAGCCCAAGCCTGAGACCCACGTCATCATTCAGTGGGTTTACCAGTAACACAAATCAACCAATCACAGTCTATTCTCCATCTACTCTTAATAGACTTTGTGTCTCAGTGATATCCGGGAAGAAGGAGAGCGGGTGAGAGCCTCAAGCGGTGATCTTGTGCTGGGCCTCCATTCACAACACACAATACATACTGCAAAAATTGATTTCTGAATCAGTATTTGTGTCTCGTTTTCCAGTAAAGTCATCCGAACGACTTTAAGACTAGTTGAATTTACTTAAAAAGCAAAGTTGTGTTTCAGAACATATCTTGAACAACATTTAAGGACATGTTTGCCCATAGGGTTAACAAAAACCAACTTGGCCCAAAACTAAAATTCATGTATTCATCTTTATGTTTCAAACCGGTTTGACTTACTTTCTTCTTTGGAACACCAAATGAGAAGGTTAGCAAAATGTCCAAGCTGCTCGCTTCTATAGGGTCGGTCAAGCTCCAAAAGATGCACAATAAAAGTCTGAAATTCTGAAATGCATTCAAAGCTGTATGAGAACTTTGTGTGACAAATGTAATTCAACTTAAGTTGTTCATTCAAACCTTGCCTTGAAAATCTTGCTTGACAGTCGTGGTCACCATTCACTTTCATTGTATGGAAAAGTGCAGCTTGGATATCCTGCTCTAAATTTGTGTTCCATGGAAGAAAGAACATCAGTGAGTAAACAATGCTAGAATTTTCCTATAATTCAAATTCTTTGAAAACGAGTGTTGTCAAGTGATTTTGTTTTAAGAATGTCTAGATATTTGTACTGAAAAACCAGACAAAAATACTAATTTTTGCAGTGCTTCACACTTCACAGTAGAATGTTTAGATGGACAGTCTCGGAATCTGATAAGCAGGCATGCAACAAGTCAAAAAAGTGTTTATCCGAAAACCATGGATGTTAAAAGACGATGCACTATGGCTGAAAACCGTTTTACCTTGTTTCCCCAGGTCATAGAATCCATCTGGGTGTCATTGTGAGAATGGGAAAGAAATGTCATTAATGTGATTTTGACCCGTTCTGATTTGTAATTAGAGGTTACAGACTATCAATTGCCAGGACGCAGCATGTTGCTTTTGTGCTTACCTGCTTTCATCAGATTCCGAATCTCATACTTGGGTAGACAGCAGCGTTCATAACTAGCTCACACTACAGTAGAAACAACAGGTTTTCTTTCTTTCTCTGAATGCATAACAGTTTTTTTTTCTTTATTGCTTTTCTTTTTTTGTGGATGAGAAAAGACTTGATGATTGACCACCTAAATGTGGCTTAAACTGGCATGTGAAAAAGACCCATTAGTGGCTGGAGGACTCTAAAAATGTTCAGCATTTGGAACTCTTATTAAAAACCAATAAAATGGAAAAAAAAAAAAACTCAAATTATTAAGAAAGTGAATATCACTGTGTAATATTTATTCAACTTGTAATTTATGTACTCTTTTAACCTTTGTCTTTTTTTTGTTTGTTATGACAAAGCATTTATTTAAATAAAGTTATGTATTCATTTAAGCTTGTGCAATAAATTTATTTGTACATCACAGGAATTTGATCTTGTTTATGAGAACAATTTAAATAAAGATTTATCACTAGCCAAGGCAGTAACCACGGGACAGTTTCCCAGATGTCACACCATTATCACACACTGCATGCAAATATAAAGACAACAGATACTGTGGGATTTCAATGACCCAATAGACACACTATCTTGAAATGATCACTTACCAAGTATATACACTGCATATTAATCCATCAGGTTGGCATATGTTAAAGGAATGTTCCGGGTGCTATCGACAGCAACAACTTCAACAATAACGACCTGATTTTGTAATAAAAAGCAACAGTAAAGCACTTACGATGGACATACACACTTGAAAACCACATTAATTAAAATGTGTTAGCATGAGACTAGTGATAGAATCACTTGATCTTATTTGTAAAGCTATAATCAATCTTGACTTTTGCATGGTACACTTTCCACATTTTATAATAATATTAAAGTCATTAAAACTATAAAATAGCATAAATGGAAGTATAGGAATTATGTATCAACCAAAATTAATAACAATATTAAAAGGGTTCACAAACATGCTATTCATACGATTTAATGTATAATCAGATCATCATTCACCTACGAATGTAATATCTTAAAAAGGACAATTTTGACAGATCATACAATAAACATGCTTTTACTGCATAATGCATGCACATGCTTTGACAAAAACACAATCTTAAAATATTTGTTGCTTTTAAACCCTTGCTGGCCCAGTTTACTTCCATGTTAAGTGCTTTACTGTAATCATTAAGAAAAGGTATGTATATGTGTATGTATGTGTTTATGTAATCATAAACATGATACACACACACACACTATAGTCATATGGTCAATCAACTGGGAATATATGACATGCACACATTGTTTGTCTGCTAATTCAATTGTCTTCACTGATGAATCAGGATCTGGGTGATTAACAGAGGAGCCCAGAGAAACTCGGCGTTACAGGATACAGGTTTATTTTTGACTTACTGCATTTAACCTCTGCCCAGAGGCAAGGCACCTGGCTTTCCACAGAAGTCAAACAGATTGCTCAGGAACAAGGAAGTAATTTACCAAGAGCCCCAACATCAAGGGGGGATCTCTGACCGGCAGAAAGGACCAACATCCCCATTCAAATAAGTGAGGAAAGCAACAGTACGGATAGATAATGTGGAACCATGTTTTATCACAAAGCCCCAGGGCAAGTTAGCACAACAAAGCCAAAAAGGCAAAAGTGCCACTGATAAGAGCCTATTATTGCAAAAGATTGTTGATAAATAGGTTAAGAGTGCATTTCTTGGGAGTTCAGAGCTAAACCTCTACTAGTAGTGCTGCTTCTGATTCAATATGTGCATTTTATTTTGAAATGTGATGTGAAATAGGTTGGATAGAGGTTGGAGTCTGGCGAGACTTTAGTCGCCTCAAGGTAATCACTAATGCAGACATACAGGTGAAGTTCTTCCTGGGATAACTCAGGTTTACGGACTCCAGATGTGACGGATCAGGGCTTTGTCCGCAGTCAAGCAGCATTCATTTGTAAGAGCCAGATCAAGTAAGGGGAAACGAAGCAGACCCGGAGAGGAACACGTGTCGACGATTTGATTTGTAGGGCAGTGAACATGACAATTACTATAGCCTTCAAAGAAACTGACAGCTGTATTTTAGACTTCAAAGCACTCACGTCTCTTTTATCACGCAATTAGCTGAACAACTATAGATGGCTCCATCTTATCACAACATGTGGCTCTCCACACCACTCTTTCGCCTCACACAATGATTAGAGTTTAGCGTTTCATCCTCGGCCGGTCCCTGCGTGAGGTAGGCCACTCCTGTAATATTCTTGAGATTCGTTTACATTCTGCTTTCCGTTTTAAAGAAGGAATGCCAAAACAGATGTGATAAGCGCAGATCAACTTCTGTACATCATAGGAAGCTTAAAGGGATAGTTCACCCAAAAATGAAAATACTGTCATTAATTACTCGCCCTCATGTCGTTCCAAACCCGTAAGACCTCCGTTCATCTTCGGAACACAAATTAAGATATTTTTGATGCAATCTGAAAGCTCTCTG
>NW_015656197.1:261042-280709 GCF_001515625.1 Sinocyclocheilus rhinocerous
GCGGAGGAGATGAATTGTTGAATAAAGTCGTTATTTTTGTTTTCTTTGCGTACAAAAAGTATTCTCGTAGCTTTGTAATATTACGGTTGAACCCCTGATGTCACATGGATTATTTTACCGATATCCTTGCTACGTTTCTGGACGTTGATCATGGTAGTACCCTTGCTGTCTATGGGAGGGTCAGAGAGCTGTCAGAATGCATCAAAAATATCTTAATTTGTGTTCCGAAGATGAACGGAGGTCTTACGGGTTTGGAACGACATGTGGGCGAGTAATTAATGACATAATTTTCATTTTTGGGTGAACTAACCCTTTAAGGTGAATCTCTTACTTAATCTCTTCTATAGATTGAATACAATCAGAATCATGTGCACTGCTATTGTACAATAAGAGGGCCAAATATGTATACAGACAATATTAAGAAAAAAAAAGGTAGAGAGCTGATGATCTTGATTCTACCCATAGTCATCCTCTATTTGTTTGATAGCACAAGTTCTTCTCAGCTTTTCTTTCCTGAAAATGCCAAAAGTTGGTCAATTTTCTTGAAGCTCAAAAGAAAAGCTTCCCACACCTTTTGGCCAATTAATTTCTATGACTTTTCCATTTGCTTGCAAATATTTAATGTTAAATTTAATATTTAATATTGAATAAAATGAAATTTCATTAAATATTTTATATAAAAAATACATTGCATTACAAATTCAATTAAATTACATTTTTTATGAATTTTTAATTATTACCATGGGAAACCTGAAAAGAGGACATCTAATCACCAGTAACAAAAATTTCAGTAAGGGCTTATGATTCATGTGCATGGAAAACATTATCAAGACAACACAAAACCCAACAAATAAATCATTTAAAAAAATGCATAAAAAAAGAAACCCAACAAATGAATCATGGGTCTGAAAGGTAATACATTTAATCATGCTGGATTTTATTACAAGATTTTAAAACCAATGTCTATTTTTGCATGCATTTATGGCTTTTTCCATTGCAGTTGTACAGAAAACTCAGTTCATGCACCATTCGCATGACAGTCGACACAAGGAGCATGCTTTGAGTAATGTATGTTATTTAATACCACTGCATCTCGTGACACACAGGATACGCAATGAATTACAGAAAAAAAAGGCATGTGAGATGCTGGCATGGCACAAGGCATTTGGATTTGCTCAAGAAATTCCCCCTGTCATTTGTGTGAGACTCTCCAAAAGCAGAGACCGGCTCTGACAGTTTTACACTGCACCAGATGGCAAGCAATCCTTCCCACCGTCACACTGGCTCCAGGCATGGCACAGCATCGAAACGTTCACACAAATACACACAAACACACACACACGCATACGTGAACACTTCCATCCCATCGGAACCGCTCTGGCAAATCATTTAAAAAAATGCATAAAAAAAGAAACCCAACAAATGAATCATGGGTCTGAAAGGTAATACATTTAATCATGCTGGATTTTATTACAAGATTTTAAAACCAATGTCTATTTTTGCATGCATTTATGGCTTTTTCCATTGCAGTTGTACAGAAAACTCAGTTCATGCACCATTCGCATGACAGTCGACACAAGGAGCATGCTTTGAGTAATGTATGTTATTTAATACCACTGCATCTCGTGACACACAGGATACGCAATGAATTACAGAAAAAAAAGGCATGTGAGATGCTGGCATGGCACAAGGCATTTGGATTTGCTCAAGAAATTCCCCCTGTCATTTGTGTGAGACTCTCCAAAAGCAGAGACCGGCTCTGACAGTTTTACACTGCACCAGATGGCAAGCAATCCTTCCCACCGTCACACTGGCTCCAGGCATGGCACAGCATCGAAACGTTCACACAAATACACACAAACACACACACACGCATACGTGAACACTTCCATCCCATTGGAACCGCTCTGGCAAATCAATATGCCCGAAAACCACAGGGATTGGTTTCGCACTGTTTTCAAACTAGGCCAAACTCAAGCTACCGTAAAATTTACTGTGCCACCGGAGGGCAGGCAGCGATCTATTTTGGAAACAAACCGAAACGGAAAACTCGTAGCCCGTGTCTCAGCAAATCTATCCGTGAGGCACCAAAATCACACGAGGCATGCACGATTCTGGAGAGCCAGTCTGTTGCGGTAGTTAGCACAACGCTAACTAGATAAAGTAAATACATATAAGCTACTACTAAGGGCGAGCAAGATGTGGTAATACTGTGAAAGATACTGAAGGTTAATGTGGTAATATATCAAAGGCTAAGCTACAAAAGCAAACGATGGGCTGAACACTGTCTAACACATTATGATCAATGTTAAAGCTTAATCGACTTCTATTTCTGGATTGAGCTGTTCAATTCAACGCTCACCGAGAAAGAGAGGACGGGAAAGAGAGAGACAGATGGGGAAGAGATATTAAGAGGCAGAGATATGGGTAATGAATTAAAATATAACTTAATCAAGGGATGTTACAGCTACCGCCCTTTAACAACCCTACATTGTTGTTCATACTGGCAATTTTCAATGATATGACAATAAGGTCACATACAGTGGCATCCAAAAGGCTACACTGAAAATGCAGGAATAAGAATTTTAAAAGTTGAAATTTATGAGCAGCACCTAGATTCTTGTCCCATTTGTGATCAGATTTGCAGAAGCTATGCCCATTCACACAGGCCACCAATGGCGTCAGAACACAGAGTAGTAGGAACGCCCAGTACAATCCAACAGTACATTGATCTGGGGGCCTTCAGCAATAAAACCCGCTGTGTGTCCGTGTGAACAGGGCATTACAGATCACACCTGCTGACAGAACAAGTTAACCCATTAAATCTCACTGTTCTCTTCTATTTAGACTACAGAATGCTTCTATTTTGCATTATCTTGGGGTCAGTAAGATTTTTTTTTTAAGAAACTGATACTTTTATTCAGTAAGGATGCAGTAAATTTGTCAAATGTGACAGTAAAGACATTTATAATGTCACAAAAAATATTTTTATTTTAGCTAAATTCTGTTCTTTCTATTCATGTAACTTTCTATTCATCAAATAATCTTGAAAAAAAAAACTCCCACAATATAAATATATATACTGTATATATATATATATATATATATATATCTTACCAACCCCAAACTTGGCAAATGTGTTTACTAATTGATGACCCAAAATAAGATTTTTTTTTTCCTGTATAAAAATGTTCAGAATCCTAAACCTTTATTTTATTTCTAGGTTTAAAGTAGGTTTTGAATCCCAGGTTCAAATTTTGGATCCCAATGTATGTTACTTTGGGGAAAAAAATGGTACAAGAATTGGTTAAACAAGCTCACTAAACCCATGCACCACTTCACATTCCTCCACAGGACTCTTCAACTAACCCCATTCAAGCGTTACACTGGGCAAAGTCACCCTTGCCAACCCCCAACACATCCCTCCACAGATGAGAGTGAAGCAAGGTGAGGCACAGCCCACTGGCACTGCAGGCAAACCTGTGTTTATTTATAGGCACTTAACCCACTTTATATCACATTTGTCAATGTCAGCCCTGTGTCCAAATCTAGCCCTCTGTCAGCACATCATTAGTAAATGCTGATCCCCACTCTACAAACACACACATACACCTCCTGAATTCTACCACATGGTAGAGAAGCAGAACGAGAACAGAGGTCTATCAGCTGCCAGGAACAGGGATAGCCAGATCTTGAGTACTTGGAAGCAACAGCAATTATCGACTGTAAAAACACACTTGAAATTCAAAACATATGATGCTGATTGAAGGTCAGTAATATGTGCCAAAAAGGGGCCTTGTTTTTAATTTAGCGATTGTTTGACATTTTGGGCCTTTCGTACCTTGCACTCCAATTGGTTAGATGGGGCGGCAATTTGTGGCGACGCCATATAGCAACACACGTATGTGGCGACTTTCAGCCCGAAGCAACTGAATGGAAACAAAAGCAGTGGTTTAGAGACACATTGTTTTGGTCTTAAAAACGCAACACTCATGCAGAAAAGATGCCAGTTTGATGCATATCGACAAATACTTGAGTAATTATGGTTGATTTATCTGTAGAGTACTCAAGTAGTCAAAATAGCCAAAAAGCACATCTCCAGCCCCTCTTGCACAGATCATCTCAAACCAGCCAAAAAAAAAAAAAAAAAAAACGACCCCCCTTCCTTTATATTAAAAAAAAAAAACGACCCCTCTGCTTTATATTTTTGGTTTCAAAAATTTGGGATTCACTTTTAAATCAACGTCAAGCTGCTGCTTTTGTGCATTTGCAGTTGCTGTTTGTTTTTGGCAACCAATGGTACAAAAAAACACGCCACCATTTTTATTGGGTCTCGAAAGACAAAAGGGTGAATTAAAGGGACACATCTTCACACCGAACAGCTGCAAATGCTGTATAAGAAACTCTCTGCAACCAGATTCAGTCACAAGATTAAAAGGCACCGGACGAGCCTATAAATAGGCAGAAAAAAACAATCACTCAGAGTTAAATTTGGAGTACAGTTATCTGGATTTGAGAAGGGGGAGGTTTAACTACCTGTCCTTGACTTGCTTGTCTTTGCTGGCATGTGACTTTCCACACCCCTATCGACAATACAGATCATACTATTGCGAAAGTATACATACACATACACGTACAGAATTACACACATGCACATCGCTCTTGCACTCGCTTTAACTCTCCTCGTTTGCGACCCGGGGGCGTCTCCCTTAAGGGCTAGGGTGCGTCTATTTCTGCTCGCTGGTGGGCGGTTCCAGCTCGGGACCACCGTAGTACTGGCTGCAGTTGGGGTCCCCCCTCACTTTGGGGGACGAGGGTATCTGGACACCAGTGTAGGGGTTGACGCACCAACACTCACCCCTCTGTCCATGGCTGGACATGTTGCACTGGAACACAAGAGAGAGAGAAGATGATGAGAGACGAGTGGGGAAACGGTGGGTGTTGGGGGCTTAATGAAGCTCTTGGGCGAGTACGGGGTGGAGGCGCTACCCCAAAACAGCCCTCCCGCCTCATTTGGCCCAGCACGTCTCATTGACCCCTACTGAGCACTCCCAAAATCAGGTCATAATTGAACTGGACATGGCTGACGCTGAGACCCAAAATAGGCAAAAAACAGATTCTCAATTTTGTCCTCCAATGGCAAAGAACAAAAACTGACAGTTACAATAATTGCAAAAGGAACAGGATGACTGCAATACAATTAAGTGTGGTGAGGTACACTGTTTTGAGCCCTGGGAACAGGGTTTTCGTGTCAAAACAACATACCCGTTTACTTCTCCGGGACACGTTTGTCCTGGTTTAAGCTGCAACATGTCATGCCAGGACACAGAAATATTATATCATAATTGTGAACATAATTCTTAACTCATGAAGGTTTCAGTTAGCAAGCTCTGTCAGCAAAATGTCAAAGCCTAGACAACAGACAAAATGGGTTTAGAAGTCAATAACCCTATTTTATAAAACATTTTATTTAGTGTATACTTAGCTATATGTATATATACATATACATACATACAGCATATGAAAACTCCACATATACAGTAAGAGAATTATAAAAATTAATGCAGATATACGAATAATCTGATCATTTAGTCATGAGAGTTTATATTGAGATCTCAGACGTCTACTTGCAGACATTGGTATCTTTACAAATATACAGTTTGAGCCATTAAAAGACTTCTTATGAAACTCCTATGCGGACGTGTGACATCAGAACCCGAGATCCAAAAAGACTGTAAAAAATGTTTCCCATTTCATCTCATCAGCATGTAAAAGATGAGTAAGAAAGACATTGAGATATAAAAGATTGAGTTTGTCATTCTCCTTTCCTCTGATGTCTCTAAAAACCAAGGCAAGTCACCCAAGAGACAGGTCAGTCGGTCAGCAAAATTTTCATTAGCTTGTAACTCTCAGCTCAGATACGGTTGCCTTGGCTTTGGTAAAACAGCCTTCTGAAGAGAATGTTTTATACACAGTTTCTCTTTGGCTCCATCTTTGACTCTTTATTGAACCTTCCACATGGAATTCGATAATAAAACAGCGGGGTGCTGCAGATTGAAAGGTTGTGCAATGTCTCATATTCCTATTTCCCTATAGTGAAATTAACACCCGCTGCCATCCAAATGCGAGTACTTTTTGTGCTAATCTCCCGGCCAATGCGGCAAGTGACCTGCAAAATGTCTCAAATTGAAAATGGACAAGAAGACTTCAAAAGAAAAACTATTTCAGCTACCAAAGCTGCTAATTTCCGACCATGATGATGTCTTTGAAAAGTTGAGTCAAATATTGGTCTTTTCACCTGCTTAAGGTTGTACTGTCCTGTCTTGTCACAGTTGGGGAACTTCAGGTCATAAAGATTTTCCAAAGGTCCCTTGTTGTCATGGAACGACATTCGGGAGATGTTCTCCAAAACTCTGTCCAGCTCCTGTTGACACTGGCTCTGTAAGACCAAACACACACACACACATTGGTTTTTATGGTTTATGGGGACTCTCCATAGGCGTAATGGTTTTTATACTGTACAAATGGTATTTTATATCGCCTTACACCAACCCTACCCAACCCACCCCTCATAGGAAACTTTGTGCATTTTTAGATTTTCATAAAACACAATTAAGTATGTTTTTTTAAGTCTTTTGAATTACGGGGACACAAAAAGTGTCCTTATGAATCACTTTCATATTGTAATACCTCTGTCATCCCCATGTCATTATACAAATTTGTGTCCTCATAAACCACATAAACAAGCACACACACACACACACAATCAAACAAACATGTATTTGAGTATTTCTTCAACTCTTAAAACATATTGAACCACATTTTTACACACTCACTAGTTTATTTTGTCAATCTCCTTTGTCTAAATACCTAAATACACACAATACTGTAATATTTTCACAATGTTTACATTAAATTCACAAGATTACAGACAGAAATGATGTATAAAAAAAAATAAAAAAAAGTGTGTATGCTGTGCTAAGGCTGCTTTAGACATCAGAAATCTTTCAATTTAAAAATATGCTGTTGACAAGTGAGATGTACATTGCAAAACAAGTACAGTAACATCTGAAAAAAAACTTTATCAGAGGAAAATGTGGGTTGTGAATGATAAATAAAACCTGCATTTGAAAAGTAGCAAAAGTAAGTGACGAAGGCATAGCAAAATATGGTAAAAGATACAGTTAATGTAACATAAAACAAAAATATAACGTAATATAACAAAAAGTTAGTTTTAATAAAACTCCTCAAAGAAACACTCATATAAGGAGAGTGAGATAAACAGCAGGCCGGCGGCCTCATGAAACATTTGTGTGGCTGATATAAATCTCGTACTCGAGCTAATTTGCTGGCTTAGTTCTGCCTCCCCACCTCTCCGCAAGGACAGGCATCGGCATCAAAGACCATTCCTGTCTCCTGTTCCTTCTCTTTTTCCCAATATCTCTCATGATGGCTGCTCCCTGCTTGGCCCAGGATAAGAGGGCACTGGGGGAAGAGGGCCTGCCAGGGATCTTATCCGTATCGTGCGGATGAAAAGTGCTCCATCACAAAGCAGTGAACAGTCTCCTGCTGTCATCGGACATGCCGTCACCCTGACATTCTCCTTGAATGTCTGCTTTTCATGGGATACGTGATGGTTACGCTACTGATTTATGACCCCCACAGAAAACTTGTTTTTTCGGTTTGGCTTTTTATTACCCTACCATTATCACTGGTTTGAATTTTTATTGCTTTGGCTTCTTCTTTTTATTGCATCTACCTTTTTATGGTACTTTCCAACATCCATTTGCTTTATCAACATATCATTTAGCCGTAGTTACTATTGCTTTCAGGTCGGCCAAACTAAACCCAGTGTGCTTCATAGTACAGCTATTGTTGTCTCCGCTGCTGTTTGTTTATGGTCGCATCGATTGTCTTTTTCTTGAGCTATTTCTTGCCCAATAGTGGCTATAGAATACGTTCAATAAGGAGGAAAATATGAGTCTATGTAGGCCTGTTTTCCAGATCGATGCGCTTAAAGCGTCCTTTAAATGGTGCGGATATGCTAATATGACAACGTAAAGCAAACAGTCTAGATCATATAAAGATGTCATGCAAAACAAGCCCTACATCTGAGCTACTAAGAAAACTACCAGAACTGCCATTTACTTCAAGTTGTACTTAAAAAAAAAGAAAAGAAAGAAAAATGACTTGCCAACTGAAGTAAATAAGCAAGACAATTTGTCTATTGGCTCAAAACATCAAATGATGCCAGAAAGAGATGCTGATTGGGGTGTTGCAGTGGTCACTTGGCTAAGGATTTAAGAGTCCAGGTAAAGCATGGTACAAATCCAAGAAAAGTTAATTAACTCTCTGTGGATTTGCGTGATGGCCAAATTTGACAAGCACTGGCTCATTCCTTGTTTCAGCGGAGACGGCAGCCATTTGTTCTGCCTTGGCAATCCCAATGCGACTGTATGCTATCACCGGGCAATGTTTTAGACACCAGAAATCACTGGTTAATTAGGTAACTAAGGAAATGATCATATGTTTTTGACTGAAAACATAGTGGAAATGGCACCAGAAACAGGTTTAATACGAAAAACACCCAAAAATCAGCTTACAGCAGTTTTTGCACAGCTCCAATCACGAAAATAACATACTGAAGCAATAAATTATACACTGACAAACAACCTCAGACCACAGGATTATAGCAACATCAAATATAGAGGGTTGTACAAAGGACATACCGTAAATCTGAACCCCAGAAGACTGTGTTAAGAAAATTAAATGTTTAGCTGATACAGAAAAGAGAGTATCTATGTCATAGCGCGTGTGTGTGTGTGTGTGTGTTGCGTGAGCCTGTGGCGTTGTGTATGTGGTGTGTTAGTTTGATAACCAGAAGAGGGCACTGCCGTACTGAACACAATGACATTCAAGGTGAATACAGATTTTTATATTTATAGGTCTAATATTCGCTGTGTTGCCCTGTGATTCTTCACAGCGGGACACTCACCTGTCTGGGGTGAGGTGTTTTGGGATCATCCTGGGGGCTGTACATCCTGGTCCTCTTGTTGCTGAGATGCTGCTTCACAGCAATTTCCTTGATGTGCTGGTAGTTGTTTTCTTTGCCAGGCTTTTTCACTGGAGGGGACCGCGTGCCATTTAATTCTCCTAATGAAGGGAAGGGTAGGTTAAAGGATTTGGGCAAACTTTTATTGGCTCTCTTTCAATTCATGAGCTGAAACTGGCATACAGGATGTTAAGGGGGAATTTAATGAATTAAAATGACAAGTTCAGCATAACCAAACAGAGGAATTCCAATACTAGTTTTACAGCAAAACATAACAAATAAATAAATAAAAATATACATTTTCTGTAAACTACTACAGATTCTTCCATCATGACCCATGAATTTAACGTCGATTATTTGTATAAATAAATAAATAAATAGTACATACATATGCAAATAAATATATTGCACTTACAGCTGTTGTATACATTCCTTTGAATTTTGAATTCTGCCAACTTAATTCAATTTAATTCAAATTCAAATTCAGGAACTGAATAGCTTCTTAAAAGCTATTGTCAATTAAATTGTGAATGCTGCACAACCCTGTTAGGTTAGACGCTGCATAACAAATTGACATATTTATAGAAATTTGGATTATTGCTCTCATTTCAAAGACCGCAAGCTATCTTTTTGTCAATGAAAGCAAACCCAGGATCAGTGTTCTGGCAGCGCATCAAAGCAAGGCAGAGAGAAAGTTAAAGGCTGGGATTAATGACAGCTCTTGATTCAGATAGTCATAGAGGCCTGTGAAGAGATATGTGCCTTTGAAGCCAAAACGTACCTGGCGAATCACAAGCGAACTACTAATAACAAAAATACTTTTATCCTTATTTAAAGGAATAGTTTACAAAAAAAATGACGTTCATTGTATGAAAAAGAATCTTATTTTGTGTTGCACAGAAGAAAGTCTTACAGGTTTGAAACAGTGTGAGAGTGCCTAAATTGTTTTGAATTAAAGAATTTTCCTTTTTGGTTGAACCATCCGTTTAAGAAAAAATATCTTTATAATTACTAATATTTAAAGCTGCAGTCCGTAACTTTTGAGCAAGTACATAACCAGCCAGTGTTCAAAACTATCTCCTTACCTTAGCCCGATTCACAACGGTAAGCTTATAACAATGTTTTCTAATTTGAGTGGTCTGTAAACAAAGTTAGTAGGCTATCGCATGTGTGGATGCTGCAGGTGGCGGATCGTTAATATAGTCTTTTCTCACAGCAGCTAGAATAATTAAATTTATCATTTTGATGGCAGATTTTAATCCATGAAGGTTTATGTGTTTATGAAACACAAGTGACTGAAATTAGATTAGATTCCGGTTTTAAATGTGCATCTGATTACAGATAGCCTACATGGGATTACACAAGTTTTGTATTTTAAAGACAACCAGTTCTAAGGAAGAATAATTTGCTTTTTGGGTTAAAAGAATTTCTTTATATGAAATTTGAATATTAAGTCAATTAGAGATTAGACTGTACAGAAATTGAAATCTACATGTAACGCTAATACACACTACATACACGTAGTCACGCAATGCTGATGTTGTTAACATTAACAATTTGAGAACAAAGCATAACAATAATAATAATTTGCACGGTTTGATGTGATTTGAGCTAACTTTACGATCGTTAGATTTAATAACCATTGGTAATGCGATACCTTAGCCCGATTCACAACGGTAAGCTTATAACAATGTTTTCTAATTTGAGTGGTCTGTAAACAAAGTTAGTAGGCTATCGCATGTGTGGATGCTGCAGGTGGCGGATCGTTAATATAGTCTTTTCTCACAGCAGCTAGAATAATTAAATTTATCATTTTGATGGCAGATTTTAATCCATGAAGGTTTATGTGTTTATGAAACACAAGTGACTGAAATTAGATTAGATTCCGGTTTTAAATGTGCATCTGATTACAGATAGCCTACATGGGATTACACAAGTTTTGTATTTTAAAGACAACCAGTTCTAAGGAAGAATAATTTGCTTTTTGGGTTAAAAGAATTTCTTTATATGAAATTTGAATATTAAGTCAATTAGAGATTAGACTGTACAGAAATTGAAATCTACATGTAACGCTAATACACACTACATACACGTAGTCACGCAATGCTGATGTTGCTAACATGAACAATTTGAGAACAAAGTATAACTTTAATAATTATTTGCACGGTTTGATGTGATATGACCTAACCGATCGTTAGATTTAATCACCATTGTAGCACGATTTATTGTAATGCTTTTTTCCCTCAATTGGTCAAAACAAAAGTGTCAGACTTGTTACTTACTCATTCAGATGACACTATCTAGTGAAAATTCGTATTTTTGTCATACTTCCAAGATATAGGCTAGAATCTGTGATTCTGAAGTACAGTAAATATATCCACACCGGTGCGGTGAGTGACAGCCACACATACTCCTCGAAACATTAGATTTATCGGTGCTGGAGCCATGCCGGTGCACGACCCACGTTAAAAAAATACCTCCGCAAATAACTACAATTGCAGGTTTCAAACAGAGATGGCGACAAAGAGGCGAAACTTACGGGCTGCACCTTTAATTAATAGTAATTACTAATAATTTTAAAATATATTTACAACAACAACAACATTTCATCACATTATGCTCAAAAAAGGACCAAATAACAAAGACTCTACAAAAGTCCTCTGACAATAAGACAGCATATTCTTCTGACCCCTTAAATCCGGGGGCCGCATCAAAGCACAGAGACCACTGAACAAACCTCTATGTATTTGATTCCAACTGTTACAGCAAATATGTACTTTTGGACTTTGTACGGGGCAAATTAGTTGCGTGTCCCTTATGGTAACGTCACTTGCACAGAGTGGGTCACTTGGACTCTAGCTGGCCCTTTGAAAGCATTCAGATCTGCTCTGTGTCTTGCCCATCAATATTAAAAAGCAGAACCCTTAGGCCACGAGCCCAGAGCCGATCGAATGAAGTCAGCGTAGGGTGAGTATGGAAGCCTAGAGATCTGAAGGGGGGGTGATCGCTCTGAGCATTGTCCAGCACCAAATACTGTGGTCTAAAGTTTCAAGCCCAATTGTCAGGAACAGACCTAAGAATAGTGTCTGAAATAGCGGGCGACTTTGCCAGAGTTTGCCTCATTGAAGAAATTATTGGCGGGCGTGCTTCAGCAGACACCTGCCATTACGTATCCTCGGAAGCATCCCTGTTCCACACTCTCATCCCTGGGCCTACACTAGCAACACTTCCCACTCACAGTTCCTCTCTCTTTCCAAAGGCTTAGTGTGTGGGCTGTGTGGTTGGGGAGTGGACAGGAACTCTTTTCAGGGCCTGGGCCGGTTTTTCTCTCGCTTCTCCCAAGGAAGCATGTCACGCTGTTGAAAAGTCAAGTGCCACTTGTGAAGTTACATACTGACTCTGTTCCAAAACCTCAGCATCACAGACATACTTCTAGCACAAAACCTGTTCAAATGAGAATATTTGCATTAAGACAGCATTACATCTATCATACATAAAAATTACAAATACAATCGTATAATAAACTGCAACGAGCTCAGTGGGGGAAAATGGTTTATATTTCAATTTCTGGACCGATATTGATTACCAACGTTTTCAACTCTTTAAACTAGAACTAATGCTTTTTTTTTTAAACACCCACTTGACTCAAAACCTAGAATATGAATTTTGTAATGCATATAGACAATCTGACTAACTCTTACCTACCACTAAATTTTCTGACAAATGAGCTTCATTTGATTTTCTGTGAAATGTGAACATCATCATGATAGGAATGGGCAAAAACATTGAATAACCTTTACATATATCATTGGAAACGTCTCATCTAGTAGAGCACAACCAACATATGTTTCACTCGCGAACTAGCAAGAATCTCTATATAATGTACATTTAGATGCTATTCACATATGATGCATTAAAAAAAAAAAACAGCAAAACGGAACAAAACAGGGTCTCCTGATGCAGTTTTATGATTATATTAACATTAAAAAAACAGTATATATAGTCCGACATGCAAAAAATAAATAAAATCAAATAAAATTGTTTTCAATTTTAATTTTAATACACTTTCTGTATATGATTTTACACGTAAGATGCTTTTCAGATGCATTCAAAAACAAGTACAACAGGGTATCCTGATTGATTTTTATAACTATTTTTTTAAATTAGCAGCATATATGGTGTGACGTGCAAAAACAAATAAATAAAATTAAATAATAAGAATAAATAAATTACATTTAAAAAAATGCTTTCAATTACAGCACTTTTAATCACAGTAACTATTATCTGAAAACTGAAAAACAAAAAAACTCAAGATCAGTTCTGCTCTGGTTGCATGCAACCACCCATAATCAAACACTTTAAATCTTCTCCATCACTGCTGATTTGGTTTAATCTATGCATACTTCTCTAATGAGCTGAAACTGCAGGCTCTCTCCAGGATTTATCAAAATGCAGAGGTCTGACGGCAGGATTATAACCGGTCGTATTGGTTTACAGTACACAATCTACTGATATATACAAACATGCACTCAGCGACACGCAACATGAAGCTTTTGTAACCAGTAAGCTCTGGTCAATTTGTGGATGAACTGAGGCCCGCTGCATTCTGGGAAAACAACCCAAAGACATTGACATTGATTGAAACCTGTCCACAGTTTACCCATCCGGTTAAACATTTACAGAAAATGCTTTTTCAACCCACACGGCTAGGAAGAGGGAGCCGAGCGGCCATGTTGTTTTTCCAAACAGGCTGCAGCGAGCAGAACGTGTCAGTATGAAAAAGTAATGCAAGAAAAACAAGCTGCTGTGATGCCCGAAAAGTTGGCTTGTATCTGGCACGCTTTCTTCCTTACATAACCATGTGGCCTTTTGTGAAGTTTGTAACTTCAAGAACCCGCTGTACCACGGCGGCATGAAATAACAGTGTAGAATGTAATTTAATTTCCTTTCTTTTGTGGAACTACACGACTCACAGGAAAGCTATGCCAATGTACGGCAAAACAGGACCAGGTGTGGGAGGGTTTTGCAAAAGCTAACTGTTGGTTTTGGTGGGTGCAGAATGGCTTCCCTTGGGCATGTACAAGAGGTTTTTGGAGCTCAAATTTGATACGGCTTTCACTTGGCCTGGCACATCATACGATACACTTGCAATATAGTTTAGAAACCGAAATTAAAAGTAAAGATATGCCAAAGCTGGTCCTCAAAATGACCACTAGCTGCATAAACAACTCTCTGTGATTCTCGAATGACTATGGAAATGAAGCTTTCAGATAAAAATATAAAAAACATACTGTTTTTACTGGTAACAAAAACTAAAACTATTAAGGAATATTTTGTTAAATAAAAAAAAAAAAATGCTGAAATAAAATGTAAATATTAGATGAAATATTTAAGCTAAACAAAAATGTTGTGTTCCTTTTATGTAATAAACTTACTAGCTTAAAATAAAACAAATTATAAAAAGAAATGAGAACTATTTAGGAACATTTTTGAAAAAATAAACTAAAATTCAACAGAAAATATTAAAATAAAAGCTAATTCAACATTGTATAGTGGTATATAACAAAATACTAAAATAAAACTTGAAGAGAACTCCGATTCAAACCTAACAAAGTGTGAAAACAGCTGCAAGAGCTAGTTGACATCTTTCCCCATTAACCACAAGTATAAAAGACTATCCAAACCACTTCTTCTACTATTATGTCCTACAGGAACTTCCACTGGTGTCCTCTACATCATTAAAACATCTGTTCTGTGTCTTAGTATTTCGCACTCTCTCTGATTCCACTTAAGAAAATCGTTCTGAGAAGTCATTTGTCACTGTCCTCTGGGAGCAGTTCCCCATTTTTTTCTCCCCCATTTGATGAAAAAGCGTTTAAGATTTCATTCAACCTAAACTACCCTCTCCCTCTCTCTCTTTTATCTTTTCTGTAATTGCATATATGCAAAGACTAAACAGCGATGTTGTACGGTCATAAATCAGAGGCCTGCTGAGGGAGCCTCAATGATTCAGCAGCCACTGTGCACAAAGGAAATGTTCTTTGCAGACGAATGAGACTCAGTCTTCCAGTGTGTGTGCTTCTGCTGATATGCTAAACACGGATTTCAAAAAAAAAAAAAGTAGATGTCAGTAAATGAAGGACTGCTACAGGGAGTCATGCTGCTTCGCAAATAATAAAAAAAAAAAGTTATGTGAATGCACATTAAATCAATAACTGGGTTACTTTTTACAGCATGCAAATAAACATCAAATTGAAAAGTGCTGTAAAGATATTACTCTCCTTGTCATTCTAAACCTGTATGCATTTATTCTTATGTGGAACATGAAAGAAAATGTTTTGAAGAGCATTTTTGGGTGACCTGTGCCTTTAAGGCTGTAGTATTCCATAACAGCAAGTAATTTGATAATCAGTTAGAATTTGACAAATAATAGTGACCTAGTTTCAGTGTTAAGATTTGAGCATTTGAGGAAACAGCATGAAGTCAAAGTTTTCCTCAGGAAATGCCTTGGATTCATTTTGTGAAGTACTGTTGATCTCCATTTGGCACCATAGCAACTACAGCCTCCTGAGTGTCAAGGACTGCCTGAGCTTCAGCTTTTGACAAGCGGTTGAGCAACAAGCTTACAAAACTCACTGATAACACACTTGGCATGGTGCTAAGTGTGGATCTCAGGAAGACGCTTTGCTAGCTACCATTAGTTTACAGAAAGAATGTATTACAATCTTTGGAAATGTTTGCTTTGACAGTGCAAAACAAGATAAAACAATCTTCAAGCTCCCTTGATATTATTAACAACATGTTAGATTAGCTCTACCAAAGTTGAAAATGCAGTCCAAATTATGGACTTTTACACTGTGTCCTAACCAATATTCAAGCGATGAGCAATTTTTTTTTTTTTTACAATGAATGTAAAAAAAAAAAGAATTTTATTTCTTTTTTTTTTCTTTTTTTGGATACAGAATATATTGTACATTTAGTACCCACCTGCATTATCATGAAAACTAGATAACATTATCGTTAACACTAGACAGCACTGAGGATTTTTAGGCTACTATTTAAAATGATATAATTTTAACTTGCTTTTACAGGTAGGAGACATATACTAAAATTAAACTAAATACTAGAAATACTAGAAACTATTGAACACTAAACTAGTAAAACTAAGAGTAAAGACAGGGTAAATTCAAAATTCAAAACTATGGCAGCCCTCATCCAATAAAATTTCAGAGTGGGCAGGGCTACCTGCAGGTGCAACACAACAGATACAGATAATATTGTATCTTTTTCCTCAAATTTTGTATGTATGCAAATTGTATAATATCCAAGGTACACATTTCTAGTAATTGTGCAGTTAATTCTCATATTGCATTTTCAGAAGGTTTTGGAATATTTATCCTCTCCCCAAATTTGTCACTACCGAAACACAGTACTATATAATTTAGTAAGAAGGGTTATATTGACCTATTAAGATTTTGCTTACATCTTCCTTGTAAATATATATTTTCTATTTTATTAAAAAGTTTTCAGAGGTAAATCAATAACAATTCGAATTTTAACAATATTTCAAGTGTGATTTATGAGATTTTAAATCCAATTTTTCTTTGTAAAAAGTTGATCATACTGATTTCACACTTGGGATTCATTAGTTTGAAAATACATTGAACTAGGGCTGCACGATAAATCGCATGCGATATTTAACGCGCATCTTGTCAGAAAGCCGGTTCTGTAATCAGCGGTAAATCTCCATCACGTGCGTGCTTTCACATTGAACAGCATTAACTACACAGAGCCGTTGTTCACTGACGAGCTGCGCAAAAAATCGCGCGAATATGAACGTGGTTTTGCGCAGCTCGTCAGTGAACAACGGATCTGTGGTTAAATATCGCATGCGATTTATCGTGCAGCCCTACATTGAACCAAACACTATCATAACATCTTTGTTCATCTTTCAGTTGGGACGTTCTTTAAAGTTAAACACAGATTTTTCATACTTTTGAATACATTTACCTCAAAATAATGGGACCTATCTACTCACCATGTATCTATATGAGAGAGAGTGACACATAAATATTTCCTGATCATACATGTAGGGGTGTAGTTCAAATCAGTCTCAGCCAATGGACTACAACACACTGTTTTGGTAGTGACATGAAAATGCAGAACATATTTTTTTCAATATCATTTTCAGCAAATTTAGGGGTTAGGGTTCCAAATCTGCCAATTGGAAGTACCCACTAAATCAGGGGTTTTCAACCTGTGGGGCGCCAGCACCTGCCAAAGGGGGCGCCAGCATCAGTTAATTCAGAGACGTTCCCTTGAGAATTTTATGAATACGAGTTAACAAATCTTTAGCCATCCACTAGGGGGCAATCTGACTCCCACTGCTAGTCGACAATTAGAGGAGAGTTGGCTCGAGTATCAGTCACGCACGGTTTTTCCGCGGAATTGGGCTACTTTAACACTTGCCGTGTTTTGTAGTTTTGGGCTAGTTTTGAGTAGCAATTAGGCGGGTTTTCTTGTGAAAACCTGGCAACCCTGGTCACGCTTATTGACGGCATGAAATTAGACAAACTTGGGGGGCGCATGTCCTAAAAGGTTGAAAACCCCTGCACTAAATGATGATTTTATATATATTATTGTGGGTTTCAATAGATAATAAATGGACCTTAGTAAACATCTAAGATTTGAATACGTAAATGCTTTTTTGGTTGTGGGACAGGACAGCAGTTTGCCCCAATTCTGTAGAATGGCCCATATAAATGTTTCTCAATTATAAAATCCAAAGAAGATTATAAATCAACATGACAGCTAAGATGACAGCATGTAAGTTACAAATCGTAATTCTTGTCAGTCATAACAAAATAGGCCTGCTGACAGGAATGTAACTGTGTGACGAGAGGTATTAACACAGCCTCGCTGCTGCTAGACCTGTATTCTTTGCAACCATTTCATAATGAATATACCTGTTGCAGTCAATATTGACATGTTCATGTGTATCAGTCGGGCAGGCAGGCAGCCAGCATTATAGCACATAGTGAAAGATGGCTGGATGTGTCAGACTGTGTATTTTGCTGACGCTCCTTCATCGTCTCTCCAGTCTGTGGGGGGTTGTCTAGGATGGCCTTGGGGAGAAAGGACCAAGCGTTTTTTTTTTCTTTTCTGTTATTATAAATTGCTTGTTTGACACCATGACACTCCAGATGCCCCGGAGCAAAAGTAAAGTCACGGCGCCTACAAGGAGCCTCTCTGGTGTCACAGGTCTCGACAAGCAGGCGCCACCCAAGGCATCCCCACTGCAGGCACTGGAAAGGTGTTGAAGAGAGCGTGTCTCAGCACATCAGACCCCGAAGGGATCCAAGGGCAATCACAGTACACGCGATAAAAGGAGAAAGAGGAAAAGGCTGAAAAACAAACATGAGATTCAAACCGCTAGCTTGAATAAACATGAGATATATTTTAGGATGGTGGTGAGGAGGCTGGATTTTCTGGAGTGAATCGGTGCAAAAGTTTACAGGTGCATCTTTTTACCAGACTTTAGCTAATGATACATGGGTGTATTCATAATTTTAGTGTGCATTTTAGTGTGTAATTTTGGATTCATCAGATTCATCATCAGATTCATCATTTGGATTCCTGGTTTTGTCATTTTATTAGAAGCAACTTAATGTACATTGACCGATGCTCACTTTGAGCGCTGTTGATACTGTTAACTAGAATGATTAAAATCGTATTCAATAATTGATGTAAAAATATAAATATTAGATGAAAAAAACAAATGAAAATAAGAAATGTTTTAAAAAGCTTAAGCTAAATATATAAAAAAAAATAATGTTAATAATAATAAAGATGACAAAATAACGTATTATAAAAGTAGTCTAAACAACTCATGCAAGTCTTCTGAAGTCATATGATGACTTTTGTATGAAGAACAGACCAAAATTTAAGACGTTCACTATTCTAATCAAAGTTCACAAATATAATTTGCACTATATTCCTAATCATCTGAAGTAATATTAATAATCTTCCCCTCTGCTATAGCTATAAAATCTCACATGCAGTTAAATAAATTCAAACCTATTGTAATAAGACACTTGCCATGCAAGAACCAGTGGCATTTGCCATCAAATCTGGTGTGACACATCTAAATATGGCATTTTTCTAATTGAACACAAGTTGGAATAAGATCTGTGAACTCTTTAGATTAGCAACTAATGTCTTAAATTTCAGTCTGTTTTTCACAATAAACTAACATGAGACTTGAAGTTGTATGTATGCACTGCCATCGTTTGGAAATAAAGCAGCTCTTTTTTTATTGGAACAACACGAAGGTGAATAAATGATGACAATTTAAATTTTTGCATGAACTTATCCTTTAATAGCCATGCTAAAGTTCCAACGTGATCTCATGATAATTCATATGTATTTTACGTAACATGTGGTTCTATAAAACGTACATTTACTTACGTTTTTACAGGCACTAAAACGTACAATACTGACGTATTTTCAGCATCTAAACGTACAAATACTTACGTATTTTCAGCATTTAAACGTACAAAATTGACACCTAAAAATGAATCCTTATGAATATTGAAATCGCGGCATTAATTTGATT
>NW_015656197.1:281002-284587 GCF_001515625.1 Sinocyclocheilus rhinocerous
ACTAAAATGGTTATTTTCCTGCATATTTCGGTCATTTGCGTTTTATATCCTTTTATATTCGCTATAAAATGGGTAGGTTTAGGTTTGGAGGTAGGTTAAGGGGTCTAAAAATCTAAATCGCTTACAGATAAAATGATAAAAATGCATTCATACGAATATCTTGATGATAAAAAAGATACGTAAATATTTGTACGTTTTTTAGCTAAAAATACGTAGCGATTTGTACGTTTTAAATGGTGAAATACGTCTAAATTGTACGTTTTAGCATTAATAAAAACGTACAAAAATTTACGTTTTGTGCTTGTAAATGTTACGTATTAATACCTACGTATAAACATGAGACCAGGCTGAAAGTTCATAATGATGACAGAGGACCTCAGATGTGTGGTCATACATGCTGCAAAGTAGTTCTTCTCAAAACCCTGGATATGGACAAAACATATTCTAGACATCTTGAAACTGATCCAAAGTTAAAGCCAAGGGAACGTTATGTAAGCCAGCATCTGTGCACTGGTTAAATGTCATTACTAAAGACGTTCCTCTCATCAGGTCCTAATGCATGCTCGATCATGTTTGAGGCAGCCGCCTGACATATGAACAATGCTAACTACAGGTGGTGCACTATGCTCACAGTTAAGGGCATGCACAGCGAGGTTTCAGATAATTAAGAGATGCTCAGTGTGATGAAACTACTGAATGTAATTCACCAGCCGCAGTGCGGAATGAGCCTTCATTTGAGATGCAATGCTTGGGTGCCAAATCACAACATTTGGTTAAAGCTATACCGAGGAGTGGCCACGCAGTAAAACACAATGGCATGCAGCGAACACAAAGAAGAGGATCAGAGGTCCTGGATGTAGCACCTTCTAGTGAATTTCATAATTACAACATTTATTCATAGTTCACTGCACTAATGAGCCTTAATAGACGACATACTCGGCATTCATTAGATCAGCAATAATTTGTGCTTTCTGTTAAGCAGAAACCGAAGTACTGGACCAGAACGTGGACACTGGCTTTGGCTAACAAGATTTCCACAAGACGTTCAGTAATCATACTCACAGGGCTAACTGGTTTGATGCTGATTTTGAATTCTTCTCACAGAAAACATTGAGAAAAGAAAGATAAATGTGTATGTTACTGACCACACACCTCACTACTGCCAAGTAATCTGCCAACTGGAGTTTTGATTAAACTGTTAGTTAAATGATTTTGTCAACATTTACTCACTCTCGCATTTTTCCAAGTCCAACTACTATTTTATTTCTTCCAGAAAACATTAAAGAGATCGAATGCACAATATCTGAGCTTCTGTTTTCCATGCAATCACAGTGGATGGTGATTTATACTGCTAAGCTGCAACAAACAAAATAAACATAAAAGTCCATGTGACTTAAAGGGGTAATTTGCCATTGGCAAAAAAATTAGGTTTTAATAAAAGCTAGCTGTCAATGCAGTAAATAGTATTTTTTTCTTCTTTTAAATCAGTTCTACATGACGAGTAAACAGAGAAAAGAGGCTGTGGAGAAAAAAAAAAGACTCGGTGCAGTTAACAGAGAAAAAGTACACATTGTTCATTCACATTATACTACCAACAATGTAACAATGCGAAGTTGGTTGAAAATCGGCAAACTTACCCTTTATCTGCCATATTCAATGTCTTTGAGAGCCATGCAATTGTTTTGTGTGACAAACAGATAATAAAACATTAATATTCACTGAAAAATCTCCACTAAAATCATTTGCAGTCGTGTCTGTATACAATGCAGAAGCTTTGACATTAAGCCTAAAAAATGTTATTTTTCACAGAACAAATAAAATAACATGAGGGTGAGTAACGGTGAACTTTAACTATCTTTAGAGCTGGCAGTATTTTCTCTTTATTAGAAACCTGCATTGGAAAGGCTTGGAAATGAGCAGATTAACTGCTGGTGCTGGGCAACCCTGTTGCTTATTGTTTACTGGTGTCCCAAAATACAGCATTCAAACGCTGCTCAGCTAGCGTAGCGGGGCAGATTCACAAGGGTGCCTGGACGGGCCTCAAAGTTCAGTGTGCAAAAGTCCAATTTGTGCTAGGCGACATTAGCCTTTCACCCTTGATTTCTTGGAAAATTCAACAGCACAACAGGATAACGGCTGCCAATTTGTTTCAAAGCAGAGGCATTTGGCACCATTTAGTCATCAGTAATTTGAAAATTCTTTATTTTATTAGAAATCTAGGTCACATATTTCAGTTGCATGGCAAAAGGTTGGCAAAAACTGCTCATCATGGCCTTTAGAGCAAAAGAGACGGCCTCTGATAACACCAACATGGGATTATACAAACGATATTATCAAGGCAACAGGCAGCATTGTGCATGATACACTTTTTTCCCAATTCAGAAAGAACTAACCCCTGAGAAAGTTTCAAAGACGTATACATATATTATTCAGGGACCACCAAGACAAATGAAAGAATGGCAAACGTTACCGTGTCAATAGTTCAACAGGTGATAAGCTTATTTGCTTTACTGAGGGGATCAATGGTCCCATGGTCAACTAAATTTCAACACTGACCATCCCACTGCACCCAAAAGCATTGGTTTCATTGCCACATTATGTTATAGACTGCCACAATGTTATAGATCTCCAATTGCTTCTAATGGAGGCACAAAAGAAGTTGACCTCAAATGTCTAATGCTGCAGCTTACTGATCTAATCTGCCTGTATCAACACCCAAGGACTGTAATAATAAAAACATGGTTTATATGGTGCTTTATCCATCTAATTTAAGTAAATAACAGGATTTACACAGAATTTGACAATGAGTTTTTCCAGTGTTTTTGAGTGTTTGTGACTAGACCAGATAAGCTTAACATAACCTGATAAATCTGGACCAGCAGTGACTATAGAAATTTCCATGACTTTTCCAGTCATTTATTACTGGATAAAGCCCCGTTCCCATCGGCAGCCACCTGCATTGATGAAACAATCTGAACTCAGTGACCGCTGAGGACAGGATGTGGGTGTATCCAGCTACTCAAAGATGAGAAAAGTTTAACTTTTGCTAAAGTGGAGCACCTTGTTATGTAGATATTTTTGTTTTCCATGAACTAGATATTGCTCTATAAAAATTATAATTTCTAGATAATAAAATAAATAGTAAATTATTATTTTAAAATCTGTTATATGTGTTGTGTGAGTATAATATAGGGCTATGTTGACTTCAATTTTATTTTTTATTGTCTTTTCATGTAGTTTATGGATAAGAATAATTAAATATGACTGTAAGTTTATATATATATATATATTCGGGATGGGAAGATTCCCCGATTCGCTCGGTGCATCGGCATAAAAAAAAGTTAATGATGCGATGCATCGGTTTAAAGGGGTCATATTATGCTCTTTTACAAAGTCTTGATTTTGTTTTGGGGGTGTACTAGAACATGCTCTCATGCTTGGTGGTTCGAAAAACGCATTATTTTTCACATAATTTACATTATTAAAATACCTTTCTCCAACCCCCAACCCCCAACCATTCGAATTCCTGTAGGCGGGAATTCTTTGTAATGATATTCCAATGAGCCGCTTTGTGATATCACAAAG
>NW_015656197.1:284701-287701 GCF_001515625.1 Sinocyclocheilus rhinocerous
TCATGTTGTGGAAGCTGTCCTCAGTAAAATGCGCAGCACACAATAGCAAATTGGGGTTATAATGCTCAGGAACAGAGTTAAAAAATAAATTGCAACCACTGTTTCCTGACATCATCCGCTTTCGGAAGCCCAAACAAAGACGTTTGGGCACGGAGGTGAAAAAAAACAGCGTTTCAGGCGTTCGCGCACCGGACGAACAGCGCAGCGTCGCGTCGCGCCACATCTTTAAAATTAACTAACTCTGCAGCAGCACTTCTTCTCCATCGTCTCGTCTGATGCACTCACTCAACCAAGCGTTCTAACCACAACCTCGCCCCTCCCCACCCCCCTTTTATATATAATTACTAGTGGATGCGCTATATCTATAATAATAATATATATATACTAATTTTATTATTTACAAAGTGACCAATAATCTGTGACCAATATTGTATATGTAGATTGATTTCTCCTCTCTAAAGCGCGTCCTCTCATCACCACTGCTGCGTGAATATGACGGATCACAACAACACTACAGAGACCTGAGGAAAAGCGGGGATTAAAGTACAAAATCTGACTTGAAATAACCTAACCTAATCTATCGGGGCTAAAGCGGTTCCATTAACGACAAATTAAATTCACACAATCTCGTTTATTCTTAAGCAGACCTTTAATGTCGATCATGGATCAAATCGATCCACCATGACAAACAACGAATATATCTGCGCTGTTTAATGCATTTGAGACGTTGTGTTTTCCTTAGTGCATAACTGACATGTCACAGGTATATTTTTCATCTGTAAATGTTAGAAAGTCATGCAAACATATCCATTATGTAGGCTAAATCAACTGTAAACTAGTAGGCTACAGTAGGCCTACTATAATTACTATGCTCAAATTAGTTAATGTGTTTCTATTATAGCAGTTAAAATAGTCATTTTCTTTAGTATTTATTTTTTTTAATAAATACTAAATACTAAATTTTTAATTCAGTGATTTTAACTTTTAATTTAGTTATTTTAATGCTTTAAAGAGCAATTTTAGATTGTAATGTTCTAATGTTCTGCTATCTGTTCTGCAAACTATAAAAGGTACAGCTGTCATAAAACCAGAGAGAAAGGCTGCATGGCTAGAAACTGTAAAAAAAAAAAAAAAATCAAATAATAGTTGCTATTGGTCAGTAGAGGAGCTTAGACAGTTGAGATTATACAATATAGAGCCTGACAGTTAGCCTGCTTTAGACCAGGTTAGTTTCCCAGCATAAGTTGCCACAGTGACTAAGCTTGATCTAGGCCTATGTTAAATTTGCTTTATGGAACCAAATCATTTGACAATGAGTCAGACTAACTGAAATAAGCCTGGCTTATTTGGTTAACTTGTTTTATGAAACAGGCCTCAAGGCATTAAAAGTGATCATATTTTCTCCATTGCATCATATTGCATCGAATCGCATTGTGTTGAATTGAATCGAATCGGATCGGATCGCACTGCATCGTAATAGGGGTGAATCGTATCGCATTGCTAGCTGCTTCATATGTATCTTTAATATATCGTATCGTTGGCTATGCATCGAGATGCGTATCGTATCGGCCTCAGTCATGGAGATGCACATCCCTAATATCCATGTACATACATAAATACATACATACATACATCATTTTAAAATATATTCAATTACTTCCACTTTGTTATACACTTTATTTTATGATTACTTATAAAACTATACGTTTATAGAGAATTTCTAGCTGATGAAATATACGAAAAAAATTTTTTGTTAATATTTAAATATATAATACATTAAAATAAATCATTTTAAAATATATTCAATTACTTCCACTTTGTTATACACTTTATTTTATGATTACTTATAAAACTATACGTTTATAGAGAATTTCTAGCTGATGAAATATACGAAAAAATTTTTTTGTTAATATTTAAATATATAATACATTAAAATAAATACATATTAATATAAAAATAAACAATTAAAAAAACTCTATAAATGACCATGACTTTTTAATATTGCATTAATTCCCATGGCCTTCCCAAAGAAATCTCAATTTTAACACTGACTGACATTCCCAGGTTTTCCATGACTGTGAGAATCCTGATCCTAAACAAAATCAAGCACGTATGAGCAGATGCACCAGAAGCAGTTCAGACACAAGTTGGTGATCTAACATCAGCCATCAGTTGGCTGTATAAACAATCAAACAAGATGGTGGAGAAAAGGGTGCCAGAACAAAGACCCTGCACTGATATTTGCTGCAACATGATCCGTGCAATATGCACACATTTTGGCAGCGGCTGTGCATCAATTCATGTTCACAAACAAGTCTTGAGACTCACCACTGTGTTCTGACTCCTGGTTGGTCATAGTGGGCTCCAGGACCACTTTGTTCTCGCATCGTCCGAGTCCCTGTATCAGCTGATCCAGCTGTAACTCTGAATTCGCGCTCGGGTAACACCTCAAACCACTCCCGCATCTCGGCGTGTAGACGCCGCACAGCTCGCCCTTCTGCCGGGCGCAAACCGGACAGCAACCGCAACCCGGTTCCCTGACAATCTCGCAAGAGGTGGTGAGCTTGGGACACGCCGCCTGGCGCTCCGCGGTGCAGCTCGGGCAGCGGAACACGATCTCCCCGAGCGAGCCGTGCAGGAGCAACAAACTGCAGAGCAATGCAGGAAACATGCCGTTATCTTTAAGTCTGACAGATGTCGGGATTCTGCAGGCGACTTCAGGTGGAAAAGTAAAAGTGCGTTTGGGACAGGTGAGGTTCGCCGGAGAGCTCTGCTGGGTCCTATTTGCTGTCATGTTACTCCGAAATGACATCATGTCCAAAGCCAGTCAAAGTCAAATATAGATAAACAAGTCGATGTGGTGCGACTGACTGTTGGCTATTTCATCTGCGAGAGATATGCTGCTTGTTTTGGGGAAATGTTTGGTATGGTTGCAACTACTGTTATGTTTCCTAAGTTGAAATTGCTATAGTAGGCCAACAGTTCCATCCTCAAAAAAAA
>NW_015656197.1:288784-292324 GCF_001515625.1 Sinocyclocheilus rhinocerous
AGAGGTGGTGAGCTTGGGACACGCCGCCTGGCGCTCCGCGGTGCAGCTCGGGCAGCGGAACACGATCTCCCCGAAAGAGCCGTGCAGGAGCAACAAACTGCAGAGCAATGCAGGAAACATGCCGTTATCTTTAAGTCTGACAGATGTCGGGATTCTGCAGGCGACTTCAGGTGGAAAAGTAAAAGTGCGTTTGGGACAGGTGAGGTTCGCCGGAGAGCTCTGCTGGGTCCTATTTGCTGTCATGTTACTCCGAAATGACATCATGTCCAAAGCCAGTCAAAGTCAAATATAGATAAACAAGTCGATGTGGTGCGACTGACTGTTGGCTATTTCATCTGCGAGAGATATGCTGCTTGTTTTGGGGAAATGTTTGGTATGGTTGCAACTACTGTTATGTTTCCTAAGTTGAAATTGCTATAGTAGGCCAACAGTTCCATCCTCAAAAAAAAAAAAAAAAAAGCCTCCTACATTTATTTTTATAACAACAAAATCAGTTTGCGAATTACATTGTCTATTGACTTGATTGGGAGCGATTTTCTATCAGTTTTCGGCGCGACCAATCAAAATCGTATTTTAGGACTTCTAGCAATGTCCGCTAATGTCAAGTAGGCCTAGGATATGTTAAATACGTTTAAACAAAACACATGACATTTTGTGATTTATTTATATATATATATATATATATATATATATATGAGTCTGTAATAAATCAATTTGCAAATTACAATAGCCTATCTATTGACTTGACTGGGAGCGATTTTCTATCAGTTTTCAGCGCGACCAATCGAAATCGTATTTTAGGACTTCTAGCACTGTCCGCTAATGTCTAGGCCTATGTTAAATATGTTTAAACAAAACACCTAATGACATTGTGATATTTTTTTTTTTTTTTATATACGAGTCTGAAATAAATCAATTTGCAAATTACAGTCTCTAATGACTTGACTGGGAGCGATTTTCTATCAGTTTTCAGCGTGAACAATCAAAATCATATTTTAGGGCTTCTCCGCTAATGTCAAGTATGTTAAATACATTTAAACAAAACACTTAATGACATTTTGTGATTTATTTTTTATATCTGAGGCTGTAATAAATTGATAAATACTTTTTATACTGATTCTAATGTAAACCACTAGAGCGGCCTACTGTCCTACCGTTGGTTACCTCGTCAGGCGATCGCGTGCATTTATTTAGCCCATTCTGACATAATTATGTTACGATTTTTTAGTTACCCAAACTTTCTTTGAAAACTATTGAAACTTTACTTAGATGTAAAAGCAGTGTCTTTTTAGGACGTTTTATTTTGACTTTCTTTAAAGGGGTTCAAACTTAAAGTGGTCCTATTATGCTCTTTTACAAAGTCTTGTTTTTGTTTTGGGGGTGTACTAGAAGTAGGAAAGCTAGCGTGTCTCCGGCACAGTGATAACACTCGTTGCCTTCTCTAGTGCAGCTCAACCAGGTCTCGTCCTATTCGTCGATATTTGTGATATCACAAATCCCGGAAAATATGCGTTGTAGTCCAAACGAGTCGTTCATTGTAGTTTTTCAAAAGTGATTTCTGTTAAATAAGATATCTACTTTTGAAGTGGACTTTGAGCTTTGTAACTTTGCAGATCTTTTTCATTCTCAAACAGCAACATTACAGTTGAAAAAGTGAAAAAGCATAATAGGACCCCTTTAAAACACATTAAGGAATGACAAAGATTCTTTTTACATTCTTTCCTATCTTAATTAATGATGATTTTACAGTAATAACAATAACAGTAAATTTGGCATGTTGGTGAAATCTAAATGTAGTGGTAGGCCACCTGTTTGTTGTCTCTAGAAATATACTTGTATTAGAGATACATGGGTTTTAATGTTTTCTGAAGAGAATATGAGTGGTGGTTGCTTGTAAAAAATTGGCCAATCATAATGCTAGATTGTTGTGGGCGATTGCCAAAACATTGCTATGCAGTTGCTGGGTTGTTTTGAGTCTTTTTAGCATGTTATGTGATTGCTATGGTGCTCTGGGTGGTTGGTAGGGCATGTATGACTAGTATGATAGGCTATCATTCATGTCAGTAGCACAAACACCAGATATGTTTTCATGTGCCAATTTTTTTAAGATGTGTAAGCGGCTTGTGAGATGTTAAACGTGTATGTAAACAATGTGTGGCATGGCACTGCACATGTGCGCAAAGTATTTTTGATCTATTTGAAACCTATATGAGAAGAATTTCGGGTTTAGGCATTTACATGATTCTTTTTTTTTTCCTTTCAATTGAATTTTTTTAGGTCTACACCACCGCTTTCAATCTGATCGAAGTTTTATTTGGTTATATCCCAGTCGGATTGATTGAAATGTTCACATGAAGGCTTTTTAGTCAGATTGAGCCATTAATAAACTGATTATTTGAGTGCATTTAAATGTAGCTACTGTTAGACAAGTCATGCACCGAAGTTTAATACATATAGTTTGTTCAAAACTTGTTCAAACCTAACCCTGGGCAATAGTAATAGCAATGCTTGCATTAGCATGCACCACTAATTAATTCTTAATGATATTTAAGCTCTTTTGCTGATGTGTGCACTTGTTAATTTGTTTTGGCTACCACTACTGTTATTTTTCTGGACTTGGCAGAAAAGCCTGTGCTTGACAATAACAGCTGTAGCTAATTTATTATTTCGTTTATTTATTTCTGTTCCCAAATCACGTATCTCTCTGTGTACGGATCAAGAGCTGTGCTGTTAAACAGGCTTCTGTTACCCCATGTGTCTGCCTCTCATGGTTGCTGTAGAGACTGAATGTTGTTGATCACTGTTGATTTATGAGCACAGAAACAGCCGCTGACTGAGTAACTCTAGCCTGTAGTAACAAGCTGTCAGGCATAAGGATTCTTTGTTTAATGGATTGTCTATGATTCTATGGCTTATTCATGCCTGTGCGGCCTGTGGCTTATGAAAGAGACTTTGGAGACTTTAGGCTGAAGTCTCGATTAGCCCTGAATATACAAATCACTGTATATCATCAGGAAAAGAACACATGCAGTCAAATTTGCTTAACAAACCATTTGTCAGATGTAACGTTGAGTTTTTAGTTTGCTTTCTGATGGAAAAGAATAGCTGATTGATTTTGCCAATTATTTTGGACTAGTTGTACTTCTGTTCTATTAACTAGTTCATGAAACTGATTTTTTTTAGCCTTCTCAGGGCTCTACAGTGCGACCATTTCAGTCGCAAATGCGACTGAAATGGTCGCACTGAAGAGCCTTGACAGCTTTTAATGATTATTAAGGGAGTTTGCAAATGTGATATTGATTTAATACAACAGTTCATTAAACAAGAAGTTAATATTAAGTGACTTATATTGTCTGACAACAACAAAATTGCCTTATTTTGCTATATTTCGTCAACGAAAATAGTTTAAAAAAAAAAGGTAACAGCTGAGCCGCTGCGCATCTCCATTCAAACACAGCGGTGATTCGTTTATGAATTAACTGCGTTTTTAAATGAATCTAGTGAGTCAATGATTCAATTACCCATTCATAAAGACAGTCA
>NW_015656197.1:295485-302894 GCF_001515625.1 Sinocyclocheilus rhinocerous
ATTTCTATATTCAAAATTTTATATTTAAAACATTAACCTCAACATGAATTTATGAATTTAATTGCACCTCTGAGCCTCATTAAACGTCTGAAAATACACCTACAAGACACTTGCGTGTTCTTCTGTGCCACCTCAGTACAAATTTATTTCTTAAATACTGATTTCATTTGATTGGATTCTACTTCTTATTCTACTTGTTTTTATTCTGTTGTTTTAATTAGAAATGTTAAAAAGCTTATAAATATATTTTTTTGAATTTGACATAAAAGATGACATACTTTTAATAAAGTTAGAAAAATGCCATTACAAAAGGTAAAAACAAAATTCCCTATAAATCACTTTAAGGAGTCAAATATCACATCGTAATGGGAAGGTTAATTTTTTATCAGAATTTTTGATTACTGATTAGAAGGTGCTCCTAAAAAGAAAAGTAAGCGTAGAGCCCTGCTTCTTTAATTATCATTTTCTCCTACTTGTGTCATTCCAAACCTGTATGTATTTTTCTGATGCACCATCAGTGCATAACAAAGTCAGCATGAAATGGAAATTCACCCTATTTTCTTCTAGAACTAATTAAATAATTACTTGTGCATATGTTTTATTTAAAAAATGTTTCAGTCTCATAAATTTCATGTCATAACTGGACCTTCCTGCCTCCACTTTTGAGTGCAATGCCCACATCTCAACATCCAGTCAATAACCGATCAACTTTTCCCTCGCGACTTAAAATTTTGGTCTGTTTCTTATACAAAACTACTGTATAACTTCAGAACGCTCAGAATACAGTGCACAAGTTGCATAGACTACAAAAAAATTCGTTCCTTTTGTAGTTTGTATGGAAAAGATGTTTTCAAAAATTCTCCTTGGAAAATAAAAAGGTTTGAAAGGACGTGAGAGTAAATAAATAATGAGCAAATTTTCATTTTCGTGACAACCATTTCTTTAGGAGAAGATGGAGAGATTTAAACGTAGAGAGGGAAGGGTCTCTTATTTTGGAAAAACAAATAAATGGCACGAACCTGAGCAGCTGCCGTATTACACAATGTCTTTCCAAGGTCACCAACCGGAATATCATAGAATTCCCGCTGCACAGCCAACGAGCCTGGTCTATGTATAAACATCCTCAGAGTTGGTTCTCTTGTGCCACACTAAATACGACATTTATTCTCACTAAAAATAAATCTGTGTGTGTGGGAAACAGTCTCTTTTTCGTCTCAAGTGAAGTTTTCCGTAATTAGAAATTTCCTCATCCAAACATTAGGCAAAGAGATTCTGGAAGACAGCTAAGGGTTGAGCAAGCTGGCATTCAGGTGAAGGGACACCCGTTTCATGCTACCAATACACGAGGCGAGAGAGAGCATCAGGAAAAAATGCCTTTTACACTTTTCCACTGTTAACAAGCTTCCTGCATTTGACCCATGGGTAAATTCTGGGATTTCCATGCGGAGGTTGTACAACTTAGCAAAGGATGAAGTCTGAGCCACCTTGGATTGGTCTGTGAGGTAACGTCTGACAAGTTGGTCCCTCAACACCATCCCTGAACTTCCTTTCTCTTAACACACCAGAATCTGGCAGGGCTTTTTCCACAAGGAAGTGTATATACGGACTCTATGGTGAATAAGCATTACGGTTTTTATTTCTCACCACCGTTAGCGCCAGCTCTTCATGTCATGTTTTACTGCAGGTCGGGTTAGTTATTATTAGGCCCAGACGACTTTTATTCGGATTTTCAGTGTTGATTTTGAGGGAACATCAACGTAATTCCCAAAAACGGTTTTAACAAAGTGAAATGTGTTAAACGGATCCTAAAGTTGCACTCGCTTATTGAATTTCTTTGGGCGTACTGTAGATTCAGTAGTCATCCGGCTATATACAGCATATTCCATGAGTGAAACAATAAATAATAGTGTCTGTGTCCTCATTTTTATTCTATTTTGGGAGATCTCTACAACCAACTTGCAGATTTAATTTTACACTTCATTTGTCCTCTGAAACTTTCCTCCCAGATCATGATATGCGGACATCATTCTCTCTCTGCATTCTCCATGTTTCACTAATTATCCGGCCCCCACCACACAGTAATTTGTTTGGCACTGGTGAACTGCGGCCAGTCAACTGAAAGGGTTGAACCCTCGGCTTTGCCAAGATACACAGTCTCCTCTTTGTGTCCAGATATAAATAATTACATTGAGTGTGGAGAACTGCCTGGACATCTTCCCTTTGGGTTTCTAGGAAGAGTGGCAGCAAAAACCAGAGAGATTTATCAGGCTCACTGAAGGACTGGAGTCTGAGTGCCACCTGGAGGATTAAGGAAGGTCTGATCCGGCTCTAGAAGGTTCTCAAGTAGCCTGACTTTTCACTAAGTATAAAGTCTGATCCACATTGCAGCTTATTCTGCCCAAGGAATGCCCATTTAGACAGATACTGTATGTTCAGAAGTGTAGGCTTTATATTTGCACATTTTGCCCATTCAAAGTACAGTTTATTTCACAATCACAACTAAAAAAAAATGTAGTTGTGGAGTCAACTACAAAATTTGGCAACTTGTTCCTCGGAGGCACTCATTATATCAACCAAGATTTATTTGATATAGAATAGAAATCATCCATATAAATGTCTTTACGGTCACTTTTAATTAATTCAATGTGTCCTTGCTGAATAAAATTATTAATTTCTTTAAAAATCTTCCTGACCCCAAAATTTTTAACAGTAGTGTTGTGTTAAGAAGCTCTAAAAGTCCTCTTGCTTCTGACAGCTATAATGTGTAATAAATCTACAAAAAAATCTGGGTTAGTATTCAACCCAGTCCGGAATAGCTTTAGCTTCCTCTTGTCCCTTACTCTTCTGACTCAGGGAATGTTTTTCCACTCATTAGATGCACAATTTTATCAGATTTGGGCCTATTCACATTAAACCATAAAAATGTCAACTGGTCAACTGCTGTTTTCTTATCTTTGTACTTTGCACGCATGACTAAAGAGTACATTCGGTTTAGCTGAGTGGCGGTTGGTTCATTTTGAGTAGAAGTCAATAGGATGCATTCCCATAATCCTTGTCTCTGGAGGCTGTCCATGTCAAACCATCATTAAAACTCGTTTTTGCTTGAGTCAGCTGGTCTATGGCTCCTATTATTATGTACAAGTATTTCCTCTCTTAAGGTTACAGTAGATGTGTTTTCAATAGGAGACATATGGTGGTTAATGATCTGGGCTGGGTTCAAAATCTGGAAGGGAGGAATGACTCTTGAACTGGGCAGCTTTTTCAGTTCCTTATCAACACTGTACATTTGAGTAAGGAAAAAGGCTGTCGGTCTAGTTGTCAAAACCAGAAGACAGCCAGTCGGCATCTTGTTTCTGTCAAACGTAACATTCAGGCACTATCTGTTGTTTTCTGCCGTCCTTATTTCTGTGCTGATAAACTTTTGCTTTATTGGTTTAGTTATTTATTGATTTGAGTACCTTGGTCTACCTTAAGATTCAGATGTGACGTCTGTGCTGCTTTTGTAAATAATAAATGCTTTATTTTTTTTTATGTACACTTCAAGTTATTGTAAATGATAAACCATTATGAAAATTAATTTGTGTAGCTGATACACTACCGTGACGAAGTTTGGGATTGATAAGATTTTTAAAATGTTTTTGAAAGAAGTCTCTTATGCTCACAAAGGCTGCACATATTTGGTCAAAATAAACCGTATTATTGTGAAATATTATGATTTAAAATAATGGTTTTCTATTGTAATATATATATTTTTTATGTCATTTATTCCTGTGGTGTCAACGCTGAAATTTTAGCATCATTACTCCAGTCTTCAGAGTCACATGATACTTCAGAAATCATTCTAATATACTGATTTGCCTCGATAAATAGAAAGTTCAAAAGCACATTTGTTTGAAATAGAGATTATAAAATGTGAAATTGCTGAATAAAAGCATTAATTTATTTAAAAGTTGTTTGTTTTTTCAATGCTATTATGTCTTAAGAACCTGTCATAATAAATATTGTCTTAAAGAGATCTTGAAATAACATCACCTTTAATTGTGTATTAATGGTTTTTCATCATTTATCCATTTGTTTCTGATGCCCATCTTGACCAGGACTCTGTGGTAGAATATTGTAGATATATTGTATCTCAACGGGATCTCCCTGGTTAAAATAATCCATTCAAAGCGGTCTGAAGTGTAATGCACTTAACACTAAGTAATAACCTGATTGCACTTAAAACTTTAAGACAGCAATTAACCCCGAAGAGGGTTGACATGTTTTACAATGTGTTTAATAGAAATTATACTTTGATTCTGACTCTTGGTAGCAAAATGTTTCATTTTTGCCTTAGGGCCAGTGAAAATGGAAACTACTGGACCAACTGAGCCAGCAAAAAAATAAAAAATCCTTATTGTTGAGACCTGCAACACGGTCCTAATACGGATCCAGTCTGTGTGTTTGTTCAGAGGCTAACGGGATTAAGCTTGCATCTCTCTAAAATGGAAATGTTTTCACATAACCACTCCTGGAAATTTTTCCCATCGCAAATGGCTTGTGATTGTAACATGTGTATGTTGCCTAGCAACTCCAGATGGATGTGCATTAGGTAAATCATTTTACACCGTGTGAAAATCCAGAATGGCGCTGAAAGGTATTTTCACAGCATTTATAGGTGTCCATCTTTCAAGCGGTTGTCTCATCGAAGCGAATTTAACAGTGGAGCTGGAGAATGTTTCCATTGCTCACGCTGGACTGTAATTGAAAGGAACAGAGAAAAGGATCATCTGGACTAGCTAACACCCAGGACGAGAACTTGGATTGATGATATGAAAGAGGTGAGCAATGTTTTCCAGTTCCACTTTAATTGCTCTTTAAAATTAAAAGAAACAATAAGGCCCCGCTCTGTTCTGCGCTCCAAGGAAAGCACCGAACGTGGGGTAAACATGGTCACCCTGGACCAGAAATGGACCTGGTTTCACCACAGCGGAGTTGGTTGCACATCACAACAGCAGTTTGGCAGAAATTGCAAGGCTGGTGTCACTCTTAAACCCTGGAGAATCCAGAATATGTTCCAGTGCCTCAACAACTCAAATGAGTCAATTCTGGATTAAGCAAAGACGATTGTTTACGATGTTTTTCATGGATGTCTGGTTGTTAAGCTACCAGAATATAGCCTTTCAGTGAGATCATTACTTCTTCGCAAACCTTTAACTTCAAGGAGGGATAATTCAACAAACTAATAAGGAAATGGCTTAAAGTGTTACGCATCACTCCCTAAACATGTCCTAAATCATTATGAGCCTTTCATGTTGAGGTTTCATTAGTTTGTCTCTGAAATCTGTTACATCTCAGTCTCAGACGACATGCTCACATTACTGACCGTCTGATGTGCGCTGCAAATGAAAACTGGAAAGCAAGAAAATGATGAGCTCCAGTTAGATTCCTCGACAGCAACACAACTTTTGGGAGTTTGTTTCCACACGGTCAAAAAAAGGCTTCAGGCTGATGCTTGTGAAGTGAAATAATCACTAGATTTGAAGTTTTGCATGAAATGATGAATATGTTTACTTTGGGGTGCACACAGATATTCCGATCACATATTGAGTGCTGCAGTGATAACATGTTTTTGTAGGCCAACCCATAACAAAAAAAAAAAAACAACACGATTTTTCCATCGGCTTTGGATTATTGCGGAAGAGAAACCCTGTGACTAGGTTTATGATTCTTACACATTTTGTTCATTATGATAATCTTCGCAAATTAACAGCTTTTATGAATTCTGAAGCCTAAATACAATCGCAAGAAGCGGAAAGCTAAACATAGGCTATAAATAAATTACGCCACGGTCGAATGACTTTAATATCATCACCATTAAGCTTCCGACAACTCTGCAGTCTTTATTTAAAAATAATTTCCCTGAAAGTTTGAGTTGATGTATTTGATGTTGTAGAATAAAACATGAAAATATCTTGCGCTTGTGTTAACCACAGACCTTATTTCAGTCATTTAACCAAAAACCCATTTTAAAAAAAAACTCTACTGACTTCAGGACCTCGGGACCAGAAGTGCTTTAATCCTAACTCTTTTCTGGGATTTGGCCTACAAAAATGCATTAGTCCTGCAGCACTTCATTCTGTACACATTTGCAGTCATTTATTTTATGTTTTCTTTATTAATATATACAGATTGCTTAGCCTGTGATAATAGTATCATCCATTACAGATTTGCCCGCCCTTAAACGACATGTGAAGCGACCAACTGTGGTTTGTTTTGTTTTTACATGTCAGAAAAGCAGGCATTTCGTGATCAGAATAATCTGCAAAGTCGACCAGATTTGCCACAAGTCAAAAATCTGACAGTGATGTGCCCTAAATTATGTCATTTCAAATATGAAATAAAGTCATATCATGACATATTTCAGACTCCAGCAGTCTTAATGTTTCAATAGTGCATGTAAGTCATGGATATGGCACTTATATTTATTCTGCACAATGGGAGGCCTTGTATAGTTTCCAGTGTTGACATAACAGTATGTGGGAAATCTGCTGATGGTGTTAACGTTGATCTAGGGTTCCTGAGGGCCATGCATTTATATACAGTGTGGTCCAAAAGTCTGAAACCAATACTGAAATGCCTCAGTTTTGCATTTACATAATGTCTCATTGCAAATTATGGTATGAGCATAACAAGTCAAGTGAAAATTTTGAGTGAAAAGTCTTAGGTTTGCGCTGAAACTGACATGAACAAAACCTGATGATCATGTTCACCAGCATCTGAGATGATCCAAAAAGCATCTTAAACTTTAACGGAAGTCACAACATCTGAACTTCTGTACAAAGACTCACATGATCAATGTCACAAATTAAATTAAATTAAATTAAAAATATATATATATTATTGAGTTTTTTTCAAGTCAGCATAAATTTGTCTTTCAAACTTTTCAATCTAGTTATTACAGTTTTTCTTACAGGTTTTTTTTTTTTTTCAACTGCTTACATTTTCAAAACTTTGCCTATTTTTTTTTCAAAACTTTACACACAAATCCAAGAAGTGCACACACAAAATGCAAAATGCCTCACATCTCTTGCAAAATGAAGCAACTCATCTCAAACACATCTCAAAAGCAAACATTTGCAAACACCTTTGCCATAATATTAATTCCTGTTAGATTGTGTGTTAAGAGAATTGTGTGTTGTGTTTTGCAAAAAGTGTTTTCAGTCAAGGGCCAAGAATTAGTGTATGGTTTTGCAGATTTGGTGTGTGCTTCTGTTGTTTGAGTGTCAGCTTTCCGAAACAGGTAAAGCTTACAGTTACAGTGACAAGTAAAGATTTTGTGTGTAAGCAGTTGAAAAAAACTGTAAATGCTTACAATTCAAATACACAGATGACTTTCCTGCCCAGTGAACACTGAGATCAATAACACT
>NW_015656197.1:303030-304086 GCF_001515625.1 Sinocyclocheilus rhinocerous
GTCCTGCAGAGTTTAGCTCCAACTTGCCTCAACACACCTGCCTTTAAGTTTCTAGTATGTCTAGTAAGAGCTTGATTAGCTGGTTCAGGTGTGTTTATTTGGGGTTGGAGCTAAACTCTTCAGGACACCGGCCCTCCAGGACCGAGTTTGGGCACCCCTGGTGTAGAACATGTGCTACAGTTTACTGTACATATAGAATAGTGAAATTTCCATTATCTAATGTACAGTAATTATACTGTATGTGTAAGTATAAAACCCCTGTAGATGATTGGCTCAGCTCGAGCTCTCTCAGTTGTTAGCATGAAGAGATTCTGATTGGTGTGTCATCAGTTTTGCTACCTAATGTCTACTTATTGTTAAACTTTTTGAGAAATGTGCCTTTGTTTTGAAAACTGAATTATGAGTTTGGGGGGCAAAGGTGACAACTAAAATTCGTTATATTAACAATCGAGAAAACTGCAATTTGCAGATTCTTACCTAACTCTGCTATTAGTTTCCGTGATCTGCATCTTCTTATTGATTCCATGTTATTGTTACGGCTTATATCCATGATGAAAGTGGAGCGAGCGGGCCGGAGAATCGGATCACCAAATAATTACGCGATGAATCTCAGACATGTGAACACTGAGATCAATAACACTAACAAAAAACTCTTATTAGGATTCAGGAATTATTTTTGCAGCTCAATGTCTATTACAGCATACATAAATTAAATTAGAGATACAGATGTATAATTCAGCAATGAACTTTTGGGGAAAAATCTTTTTCATTTTACTACTGTAAAACATAAAATAAAAAAAAATAAATCTGCACATTTTGCCAAATTTCATTGCAGTATACAGTACTATAGCAGTTTCTTGGTCTCCTGACACAAGACTAGCTATATCTCTAGGCAGTCATTTCTCAGTTCTGCAAAAATGCAGTACACATAAAAAATGGTTACAAATAAAAATTTGACAGTCACACACTTGAAGGTGTAGAACAGGGGTGCCCAAACTCGGTCCTGGAGGGCCGGTGTCCTGCAGAGTTTAGCTCCAACTTGCCTCAACACACCTG
>NW_015656197.1:304217-304569 GCF_001515625.1 Sinocyclocheilus rhinocerous
TGTTATTGTTACGGCTTATATCCATGATGAAAGTGGAGCGAGCGGGCCGGAGAATCGGATCACCAAATAATTACGCGATGAATCTCAGACATATATGTCTTGATATGTCCGGATATATCCGGACGGGATTAGATTTCTCAGAGCTCTTCTGAGTTACCTGAAAAGCAGTAATTATCTGATTCACGAACAAATGTAAAAACAATTCGTTAGTGAACTGGGCTTTGTGGTTTTGACTCAAAAAGATCCGGTTCATAAGAGTAATTTGTTAATGAAGTCGACGACACTGGCACGCTGCATGCGCGTGCAACCATCGTGCACAGTTTATTAAAAGACGTGTTTTTGCCATTATTTT
>NW_015656197.1:304668-314619 GCF_001515625.1 Sinocyclocheilus rhinocerous
GGGCTTATATCCATGATGAAAGTGGAGCGAGCGGGCCGGAGAATCGGATCACCAAATAATTACGCGATGAATCTCAGACATATATGTCTTGATATGTCCGGATATATCCGGACGGGATTAGATTTCTCAGAGCTCTTCTGAGTTACCTGAAAAGCAGTAATTATCTGATTCACGAACAAATGTAAAAACAATTCGTTAGTGAACTGGGCTTTGTGGTTTTGACTCAAAAAGATCCGGTTCATAAGAGTAATTTGTTAATGAAGTCGACGACACTGGCACGCTGCATGCGCGTGCAACCATCGTGCACAGTTTATTAAAAGAGTGTTTTTGCCATTATTTTGCGTTACTCCGTCATGGCCGCGGCTGAAAAGTAGCACATGAAACACTGCTTACATTTATATTTTATTCTGTGATAATTCTGGGGTGGGACCTTATTCTTAGGGTGGCAGTTGCCACCCCGTGCCACCCCGGTAGATCCGCCCCTGGTTTTAAGTGAATTATTCATTCCAGTGTATTTTGCTTTAAAACATGAGCTCTGTCATATTCTGTGATTGTCTCTGAAGAGCGCGGGCCCTAACATGTCGCGCTGTGTGAAGTAGGCTACAGGCTGAACAGATTGTCAACACATCCCACCGCTGTATAGCCAGATGAGACGCAAACTACGGTTTCTCGACTTGATAACCAGTCTCGCTAGTAAAGTTTTGATGGATGAAGACTGCAATCAAGGTAAAGACGATTGCGGTGGCGTACAGGAGTCGTACAGTAAGCACGCGTGAGTCTGTTATAATAATGTGTATGAGTGCTCTTGACGCACTGATCGCACATTGTATTTATGTACAGGCACAGACATTTCCGTACATTCACGTTGTTTCCACACACATTCACGATAATGTTTTGATTTGTCATGTTTATGTTGCTGTGTTTAGTTATACGAAATGGATCCGTGTACTGTAATAGATATATGCAGTCAGCAGGTGGTTGGTTTATTTTTATTGTTTTTGGCATCTCCATGTGGTCCTGTTCGGTATCGCAACTTGGCTTCTCTAAAATGTAAAAAAAAAGTTCTTTGCTGTTGCACTGTACACATACTATAAAATTCTGATTTTTTTTTTCTTTCATATATATATATGGGCTCCTTATATCATTTGGTTCTTTGGTGTCCTTTTGGAGTTTCTAAGTGTCCTTTTTTGGAAAGACATCTAAATTTATCTTGAAAAAAGCTTTCAGAAAATATAGATTTTTGAGAATGTCTGAATACTTTCCGTACCCACTGTATATATAAATTACTTTAAAGCCGATATAAAATAAAACTTCATAACTTCTTTGTTTAACATTATTCAAACCCAAAAACTTTCAACTGGTCTTTGGACCCCCTGTATTTTTGGTAAGCACAATGGTGTGAAACTCTTGTCGTTGGGCAAGACAAATGTATGCATAAAATATTGTATTGAATATGAAATGTCTGTTTTAGCCAACAAGCATTGTAGTTCTTTACGGAACAATGAAAGATACGTTTTTGTAACCTAGCATGTAAAATGAGCTCTTCGAATTATTAAATTCAGCTCTCTTTGAAAATATGTGCAATTTATTTTGTTTATTAAATGCGACACAGTGCCAGACTCCACTCTCGTTCTGTTGTACAAACTCAAACCTCGGCTCTGGAGAAGCATTAAAACTCAAACAAAACACAGGAGTTATTAATGCTTTTTGGCTGGGCTTCAGACAGCCGTCATGTTTTATGGTTAGAATTCGGGGAAATGATTTAATGGAAAAGGTTCAAGGCACTAGCCCGGCTGATTCAGCTTTCCTTTTTCCTCTGCAGTTTCACTTGCATACCTAATTCATGTTTACAAATGTTTCCCCTCCACAAGCGAACACACAAATATATTCCCACTTTCCTTTTAGAGGTCACGGAAAGGTCTGCCCTGCAGGAACTGATTTATGAAATGCTAATATGCTATGAAATGGCATGGATGGGAAATGTGCTGTTGTGATCTTTTTTTTCTTTCTTTCTTTTTTTTTTTGTGCCTGGCACCATTTTATCTTCATCTCTTGGATTATGAAGACTAACATGCACCAGACAGCACTCATAAATTTGAGTTAAACATCTGCACGATTATTCATAAAGATCTTACGTCATGACGTTTGTATGTGGCCGGTAGAAATAGGAGTACATGTGCATGACACACAGCATGAAGTCAAAATGGACCTTCTTTATTTTACAAATTACTTTCCTGGTCTTAGTTTGAACAACAGGCACATGTTATTAAAAAGGCTTCATAATAATTTTGCCCCAGGCCCTACATTTGAGTAGATAAAGTCAAGTCCCATACTGTAAATATCCTGTTTCACTTGGGATAACATCACATAGTGGAAGTAAAACGGGTTGCAAACATGTTTTAAATTCAGTTTAAAGTGGTTTATCCATTAAAAATCAATCAGTATCCTAAAATGTACTCTATGGCACTATTTTCTTTGCTTTCTTATTTATTACTATATTTGATGATGATGATGATGATGATGATTATTATTATTTTTATTATTATCATTAGTAGTAGTTGTAGTTGTAGTAGTAGTAGTAGTAGTTGTAGTTGTAGTAGTAGTTGTAGTTGTAGTAGTAGTAGTAGTAGTAGTAGTTGTAGTTGTAGTAGTTGTTGTAGTAGTAGTAGTAGTTGTAGTTGTAGTAGTAGTTGTAGTTGTAGTAGTAGTAGTAGTAGTAGTAGTTGTAGTTGTAGTAGTTGTTGTAGTAGTAGTAGTAGTTGTAGTTGTAGTAGTAGTTGTAGTTGTAGTTGTAGTAGTTGTAGCTGTAGTAGTAGTAGTTGTAGTAGTTGTTGTAGTAGTAGTTGTAGTTGTAGTAGTAGTTGTAGTTGTAGTAGTTGTAGTTGTAGCTGTAGTAGTAGTAGTTGTAGTTGTTGTTGTAGTAGTAGTAGTAGTAGTAGTAGTATTAGTATTAGTAGTAGTTGTAGTTGTAGTTGTAGTAGTAGTAGTAGTAGTAGTAGTATGCATAGCTTAACCAGTATGTATGGTCATGCTTTCAAAAATGCTTTCATACCGACTTCATACTGAAGTGGTGTATCCATAGTTTACAGTTGCATTTTTTAAATACAAAAATGTAGATTTTATTTAATTTATTTAATTTTTTATTTTATTAAATAAATGCAATTATTATTTTTTATTTATTTAATAAAATAAGTAGTTAATTAATAAGTTATTTAATAAAAAAAAGTTGTGTTTCAGTAATTATACTTATGAAGGATCCTTAAATCCTCACATGAAAATTGTGTGTTGTGTTTTTATTTTTGTTTTGTTTTTAATTCATTTATAATCATTTATTCACATAATAATTTTATAATCATGAATCATTCATATGGTTTATTATTTTTATCATTTATCATTATATTATTTAAGTATTTTATTGTTTATTAATTTATTATGTTTCTATATTTTATATTTCTTATTAATTTTTCCTTGCTTATGCATTTTCATTGTTGTTCAATCTCATGCTTGTGGGGTTTCATGAACTGTTTTGTCTGTATGAATAGAGATAGATAAAAGGGAATGTTTATGGAAACCCAAGGTTTATGGGCTGTTGCTGTGAAGCAGTTTTGGTATTAACAGTACATGTTGAATTTGTGCTGGTCAGACAAAGTTAGAACATTGAAACATACGCAACTTAGATTGTTCAATAAACTCGGTTACTTTTTACCATCATCACTCCGTCTCCTGCTTCTGCTCTTCTCAGGCTTTCCTCGGTCAACTTCTTGACTGACAGAAGATTGTTAAACACTCGTTTTGGGTATTTTTGGATACCAGACAAGACTTGCTGTTAACAGGGTTTAGGTATTAACAGCGCTACTGACTAGTTGTTCTGTTACTTGACAAACTGATATTTTCTGATGGGATCTGGCATCCAGGGCTGGATCCTAATTATTATCTGGCGTGGAGACCCGATCTAACACTTATGTCATGCCAAAAAGGCTGTTTGCATCTCCATGCAATAGTTTAGCAATATGTACATGTCAAAATGCTGTTTCGTATTGACTTTAAATAAAAATCACTTATTGTGAATGTTTATTTTGATCAGGCAGTGAGTTTGTCCTCATCTCATGGGACACATTGGATCATGGATCACATGCCTGAGAACGAAAGGGAAGTACACACAGCAGCCTGGGAAAGGAAACAGACGTCCAGAGGCTCAGTGGCTGTCATTGCGAAAGCAAATTCCCACTCTAATTACCATCAAGAGTTTCTGTGACTGCGTGCGTCTGTCTCACAGCACAGGCTCTTAAGACACTTCAACTGATCTTCCAGCGTAAGCGTGTAGTCCAGCGTGTAATCTGAGGGGCTGCTCCAAAGGCAAGGTAAGCGCAGATTATAATTTAGATCATAATGTGGGGTTTTATTGGAAAAAACTAAATGTATTAACACTAACGGGTGGTGCTAAAGGTCATAATAAATGTCTATCTGTTAGTGAAGAGGGAATGACAAACCGCTGGACTCAACATTGACTATTATCCATGATGTGCAGATGGGTGTATAAAACATCTCAACCATTAGCAATGAGATTTCATAGAAAGCAGACGTTCTCCTGTTTCTCCTAAGAAAAAGTCAAATATCTCCCATAGAGTCTCACATTTGCCAAAGGTTACCAAATTCTCTTTCAGATACCAAATGATTTGAATTGCACTTGCCCAATTTTATAGCTTTTTACTATTAGTCTTTCAACAAATTTGCACTTTTTGTTGGAGAACCACTTGAGACAAAATTGATACTTTAATGAAATTTAACTGAGAGCTCTGTTAACTTTCCATTTTCCAAATTACCTCCTGTTAAGTCTCATGAGTTATGAAGGAGAAATCTCTGAGCAATATTTTCCTTTGGGTCGAGACTGACTTTCCAAAAGCCATTTGATAAATTCGGGTGTAATCTGAACCCTTGTTTTTGTAAATAAAAGGTCTTTCGCACATGTTTCATAATGAAGGATGGTGGGTGTAAAAAAATAAATAAATAAATGTACAAAAGCTTACAAGTGCTTGCGGGAATAATGAGCCTTTTTGGAATATTTTGACACTTTTTGAGCCCAGCTGAGACACATGCTGGTGGAAAGATTGTTCCATTAAATCAGAGCCAAGAGAAAATGTGCATCTTGCCCATGTCAGTAAAAGTCAAGCATACTTAGAAGATATAAATCACCAAATGTGGGAGACTCATCAGAGGGGAACTCTAAACAAGAGCTCTGGAAACATGATAAAGTGAGCAAATGGACCGCAGCCATAACCATGTCAACCGAACAAAGAGACCACTTAAATATTGTGCTTTATGAGACCACCTCCTCCACCTCCTCAGCCCGCCGTGGCTTATATTTCTCATCAAGATAACGAATATCCTTCAGGCCGCTTTTGGAGAATCTGTTTGAAAGGCATTAATGCTGGCATTGTTTGGACTATTTAACAAAAACTCGCAGGTTCTCTGCTTTTCTCAGGATTCTGCAGGGATGGAGAGAAGCAAGGCCTTTGTGATTTCTGCCCGTTTCATCACGTGTTTAGCGTTCGCAGGTAATTACAACCTCACTGTATGCCTGTGTGAGAGATGCAACAGATGCGACCTCTGTCTTCTGTGTGTAGCAAACTAATGCAATTAATTTCAGAGGAAATGGCCATTTACAGACATGAACTCATCCATTGTGTAAATTATACATCTTTTAGTGGCTGTCGAGATGGCTAATGCCCCTTTTGTAATGCATCTTCTGTTACTTCGTCCTAGACTTGGTGGGAGCGGGGAAGCCCTGGTTGCTGCCAGAAAGGTGTAGGAGACTGCCATGTGACAAAGTCACTTTTGATGCCATCGCTTATGAAAATTGTGTTGGGACGTTCACTCAGACCATGGCAAACACTGACTACCAACTCAGATGCCCCTGGCCAAGCACTAGAAGGTGAGACATGGATCACAATAACAACAAGAAAATAAATACATAAAAAATAAAAGCAATATTTAAAAAATCTAATAAAAATGACAAAGGCACATTAAAATATTATTACAAATTAATCTCAAATTAAAATGAAAACTAAAAACATAAAAAGCTAATTCAAAATGTTAATAAAGCTATAATAGTATATAAATGATATAAAAAAATGACACTGCTTTCATGCAATCAACCGAACACAGCACTGACATTCAGACTGTTAAAAGAAAGCTTATTTATTTGATCTTTTTATTTTTATTGTTGTATCTTATTTATTTTTATATTAGATGCTATTTATTTTATTATTTTATTGTATCTTTATATTTTATAGTAATTGTATTATCTTCTTTTACTTTCTATGTTATTTCATTAATTTTCATTGTTATCTTTTAATTTCATCTTATTTAAAATGTTATTATAATTTTACATTTTATTATAAGTTTTTTATTTTTTTATTTAATCTTATTTTATATTTATTCAAGAACAGTTTTTGTCACATACAGTTATATACAGAATACAACCTGCAGTGATATCTATCTATCTATCTATCCATCTATCCATCCATCCATCCATCCATCCTTGAGCGGGACAAAAATAACACTATTCCCCAAGCCCTGATCTGAATGGCTTCTCCTCACAGAGGGTCTGTAGTCATGGGAAATTCAAGGACTTCTGCTTCCCGAGGGTCTTTGTAACATCAGATTTTTATGAACGGTCACGCCAAACCCAGAGCATGACTCTACACTCTTCAATCTTCAAGACAGCTCGTCCATGTGGGTCATCTTAAACCAAAATATTTAGTCCAAGTAATTGCATATCCCGATGAGCCAACAAATTACAGCCTACCTTCAACTTCACTTCTCTGTAGTGCCAGGACCATCGCTACAATTCAGGGGGCCCAGGACAACATTTTCATGGTTTGGCCCCTACTTTCTACTAATGAGTAGGTTATGTGAGTGGTTCTCAACTGGTGGGTCATGACCCAAAAATGGGTCACAATTCTATATTGAGAAAACGGGAGGAAACAATGCTAAAAGTAAGCGATAAATGCAACTAGTTATATAATGATGTATAGATTGTCCTATCTATACACTGTCATATGGTTAGTTGCATTTTAATAATAAACAGACTTATCAGTTGGAAAAAGGGAGGAGAAAACATTTCCCATATGTTGAAGTTAAATTAATTAACATGGTTGAGTTCATGCATTTCATGGAACTATTAATAAATTTGTCAGATAAACATTAATGTTTTAGGCCATTTCTTATGGAAACAAATGGAGTAAAAAAATAATAATATTTTTTTAAAGGAAGTTCACCCAAAAATGAACATTTGCTTAAAATGTACTCACCCTCAGGCCCTTCAAAATGCAGGTGAGTTTCTTTCTTCATGGAAACAGATTGGAGAAATTCAGCATTACATCACTTGCTCACCAATGGATCCTCTGCAGTGAATGGGTGCCGTCAGAATGAGAGTCCAAAGGTTGCTGCCAGAAAGGTGTAGGAGACTGCCATGTGACAAAGTCACTTTTGATGCCATCGCTTATGAAAATTGTGTTGGGACGTTCACTCAGACCATGGCAAACACTGACTACCAACTCAGATGCCCCTGGCCAAGCACTAGAAGGTGAGACATGGATCATTATATTGGTTTCACAAAGCTAAAATACTGTATGATTTTGTAAAAATCCTTTCTGACTTCTCCTAGAGCCTGCAGTGATATCTATCTATCTATCTATCCATCTATCCATCCATCCATCCATCCATCCTTGAGCGGGACAAAAATAACACTATTCCCCAAGCCCTGATCTGAATGGCTTCTCCTCACAGAGGGTCTGTAGTCATGGGAAATTCAAGGACTTCTGCTTCCCGAGGGTCTTTGTAACATCAGATTTTTATGAACGGTCACGCCAAACCCAGAGCATGACTCTACACTCTTCAATCTTCAAGACAGCTCGTCCATGTGGGTCATCTTAAACCAAAATATTTAGTCCAAGTAATTGCATATCCCGATGAGCCAACAAATTACAGCCTACCTTCAACTTCACTTCTCTGTAGTGCCAGGACCATCGCTACAATTCAGGGGGCCCAGGACAACATTTTCATGGTTTGGCCCCTACTTTCTACTAATGAGTAGGTTATGTGAGTGGTTCTCAACTGGTGGGTCATGACCCAAAAATGGGTCACAATTCTATATTGAGAAAACGGGAGGAAACAATGCTAAAAGTAAGCGATAAATGCAACTAGTTATATAATGATGTATAGATTGTCCTATCTATACACTGTCATATGGTTAGTTGCATTTTAATAATAAACAGACTTATCAGTTGGAAAAAGGGAGGAGAAAACATTTCCCATATGTTGAAGTTAAATTAATTAACATGGTTGAGTTCATGCATTTCATGGAACTATTAATAAATTTGTCAGATAAACATTAATGTTTTAGGCCATTTCTTATGGAAACAAATGGAGTAAAAAAATAATAATATTTTTTTAAAGGAAGTTCACCCAAAAATGAACATTTGCTTAAAATGTACTCACCCTCAGGCCCTTCAAAATGCAGGTGAGTTTCTTTCTTCATGGAAACAGATTGGAGAAATTCAGCATTACATCACTTGCTCACCAATGGATCCTCTGCAGTGAATGGGTGCCGTCAGAATGAGAGTCCAAACAGCTGATCAAATCATCACAATAATCCACAAGTGATCCACACCAGTCCAGTCCATCATTAACATCTTGAGAAATGAAAAGCTGTGTGTTTGTAGGAAACAGATCCATCATTAATGTTTTAAATTTAAACCATTGCTTCTAGCCAAAATACCAATGCATAATAACGCTTCCACCAGTGAAAAAATCCATCCCCTGTTGTCATCAAAATCTAACAACATGTTTGTTTAAAATTGCTTTGGACTGTATTTGCTTTTAAACGGTGCTTAACACTAGAACCGCCAGAGGTCGCTGTAGCCTATACCTAAAAGTGCCAGCGGGTAAATTTTACCCACGCACATGACAACTGTATTTATATGGCTAAAGAACATATTATTTCACTGTATTATGCTACTGTCTTCACAAAGAAGTGTCTAGAGTCATGAAATGATGTCTAGTCATCAACTATATTTTTGTCCTGTTGTTTTATGTTCAAGGCTTTTTTATGCAGGCTACACTAGTCACTTTTCATAACGGTCAATATTAAGCTAAACAAGCCTGCACTGACAACGAGAATTAGAAGGAAGTAAATACATATTTGGGTGGTGTAATAGGCTATTATAATACAATGTCATTAATCAATATATTAAGATAACCTATGTTATTTAAATGACTAAAATAGCCTATAGACAATAATAAGCAATAATAGGCCTAATTCACCACATTGTCATCATGCTGCATGACAAATTCAAGTGCACAGCTTCACCTAATTAATTATTAATTTGTTTAGTTATATCATTTATAATTTGAATTATACAAGAAGAACACCAATAAGCTTCGGGTAATCAAAAAAAAAAAAAGTTTTATTCATTACATCAGATCGGATTTTTTTTCTTCAGGAAAGAGGCAGACTAGAATAAATAGCAACACAGAAGCAAACAATAAACGATGGCAAAACAAAAATTAAATATTTCATCCAAATTTCAAACAATTATGAGTAACATTAGGATAAAACGTCTAAAGATGATATATTGATCACCGTCAGATGCTGAGCCGACAGGACGCTTCACTTATCTCCCCACCATCAAACTCTCCATCGCTCATGGCATTTAGTGCTTCTTATACCTCTTCAGCATTCATAAATCGCCTTCTTTTACTCATTTTGTCTTTATTTGTGAAACTGATAACCGCTAATTCAGTGAGTGAAAGGCGTTGCCTAGCAATGTAGGCTACTATGTTAAAACATAAGCGGCACGAAAATGACAGCGTGAACATACAGGCATTATATAGAGGGTAAATTTGACCAGCGCTGGCGCTTATAGGTATAAATGCCCCGTTTTTTTT
>NW_015656197.1:314928-329341 GCF_001515625.1 Sinocyclocheilus rhinocerous
ACTCTCCATCGCTCATGGCATTTAGTGCTTCTTATACCTCTTCAGCATTCATAAATCGCCTTCTTTTACTCATTTTGTCTTTATTTGTGAAACTGATAACCGCTAATTCAGTGAGTGAAAGGCGTTGCCTAGCAATGTACAATGTTAAAACATAAGCGGCACGAAAATGACAGTGCGAACATACAGGCATTATATATAGCGGGTAAATTTGACCCGCGCTGGCGCTTATAGGTATAAATGCCCCGTTTTTTTTTTTATCTGGTTTTATCTAAACAGTTTTTAACAACAGGGGCTGTAAATCACACAATTTTAGTAAAAGTCAGTGACTGGGAGAATTAAATGTTTTATAAAAAATCTTTTATGTACGTTTTAAAAACAGCCACGGGTAAAATTTACCCTGTGGCGGTTCTAGTGTTAAAGGCACTCTGGACCTCCATATTGATTGATCGGTTTTTTGCTGGGGAACTGAAGGGGCAAATCCAAGCAAATGAACTAATCTTTAGTAAAATAACAGCTGAATTGTTGTGTCAGTCCATCATCATGAACTGTGTTAAAGGCACAATATGTAAGATTTTTTTATTAAAATATCCAAAAATCACTCGAACAGTGTTATATATTTTGCTGACTTGTGAACTTATGTTATCCCAAATGTTTTGAAGAATGTTTAAATCCAGAGAAATAGCCATTTTAAATAGTGGCTCCTCCCTGGTCATTGCATCGCCTGCCAATGACGTCATAACCCCTCGATTTCCGGTTTTGTTTTGTAGAAAACATGGAAACACCAAAGACACTTTAATATATTATGCGTTTTATTACACAGGTGACAACCGCACAGAGTAGGATTATAACAGAACTTTCAAATGTATCTAGTATGATAAAACAGCGCTGCTTTACCCCACATACACACGACCGGAAGGAGCGGAAGCGGTCGACTGTGGCATAATAAAAGCTCCGCTGCTTTCGAGCCATGTGTCACGCTCGTTCAGCGGCCTCGTTTCGCTTCGACGGCTTTCAGCCTCACCCTGCTTCATATTACGACATTAATAAGTCTTTAATACATTAGCTCATCCATGAACATGATTTCTGCCCGAGTCCCGTCGGATTGCGTCGGCTGTGGGAATGAAGACGACAACTCCCATGATTCCACACTCATTCACGGCGTCATCAAGCTACGCCTTTGTTTCTTTGTTCGTTTTGAATACGCTCCCTCTAGCGGCGAAAACTTACATATTGTGCCTTTAATGTGCATATTTCTCTCCCGATTCAGACTAAACAACGTTTTCACTGGAGAAAGCAATAGTATAGAGGACTTGCATTTTAGATGGAAGCAACGATTTGACGTTAAAATTATTTACTACAAACATGCAGCTTTTCACTTCACAAGATGTTAATTGATGGACTGGAGTTATGTGGATTGTGATGTTTTTATCAGCTGTTTGGACTCTCATTCTGACGGCACCCATTCAGAGGATCCATAGGTGAGCAAGTGATGTGATGCCAAATTTCTTTAAATCTTCTGATGAAGAAACAAACTCATTTACATCTTGGATTTCCTAAGTGTGAGTAAATTCCCAACAAATTTTCATTTTCTATTTCATTTCTATTTTTCACATTTTCATTTACCTGCTATTTTCTCTGGTCTCTCAGATACTACGTCAACCTGATGCTGTGCCTGGAGAATCTGGCTAACAACACATGCTGTACAGAAGCTTCCTACAGACACTACATGCTGCTGGACATTCATAAGGTTTATTTCTCTATGTGCTCATATATGCAGGATCCAGGTATTCCCATCCTGCTGCTGCTCATCACGCCCTGTGTCATCATCCCATTCATTATACCATTCCTCTGCCAGCACTTCAAACTGCACGAGTATAGACTGCCAAACAACAACTAATGACTGGACAGTGTGTTGCATTTCAGAATGGACAATGTGCATGAATCAAAGTATTTTTTTTTTATTATAGGCCTCACAATATATTTGCAATGATTTTAATTTTTTTAAGTATCCTAAAGACCATATTGTTAGATTACATACATGCATTTGGGAGACACTTTATTCCAAGCAACTTATATTGCATTCAGGGTACAACATATTGTGTAAGTGTTCACTTATTCATCAATTTTTTTGTACATCTTATTTGTGTACATCTTAATCATCCTAATATGCCGTTTTGGTGCTTAATAAACATTTTTTATGATCAATGTTGAAAACTGTTGTGCTGCTTAATATTTTTGTGAAACCCCCGTGTAACTTTTGATCAATGTACGGTGTTCTTGCTGAATAAAAGAATCAAAACTTAAATTAAAAATCAAAACAACTCACTGAACCCAAACTTTTAAGCAACAGTGTATATATTATATCAGCTGGATGGTAGCCCCCAAAAAAATATATACATATATATATATGTGTGTGTGTGTCTGTGTGTGTGTGTCTGTGTTATATAATATATAGTATTTAAATAACACATTTTATCTTTTTTTTTTGCTACTGCTCAGCCCTATATTTTCACTGATTTATAGTGGTCACTAGACATAATAATTTACACTGTCAATGCAAAGGCATTTGAAACACATAATAAATATTTATTTTGAGACAAAAAAAAATAATTTGTACAGTGCTCTGAAAACAGTTTTTTCTTTTTACAGAATAGCAATCGGTACTGCTATTAAATATCCACATAACATCATAGTATTTTCAGTATTGCTAATGCTAAAGTAATACATCATTTTTACCATATGAACTCAAAATGTTTGTCTTATTTTCTGACAGACAAACTACACGTCTTTATGACCAGGCAACACTTTTTGAGATCTACTAGAGGTCTTTCTGACACAGTCTAAAATGATGCAAACTCAAAAACACTACATGGAATAAAGGATCTTTTCTGTTTGTTTTTGGTTAAGGTGTTATCTAGGGGTCATTTTATGAGGATCTAAAATACAAAGTAAATTAGTATTGTTTGTAATAGCATGTAACAGAGGTAAGTGTTTTCCTTTGTACAATGAGTCTCAGTAGTCTTAACTGATGCACGGTTTACAACAGAGTAAAATGCTTTGTTAGAACCAAAACACTGGCTTTAGTGTTGTGTGTGTCTGTGTGCACTGCAAAATATGTTGGGTGTGAATGAGATTAATATAATCTGACTGCAAATATTTCTGATTGTCATCCATTTCATCACAATGGGAAGAAGAATGGTGTACATTTAACATTCACAACATGAAAGCAAGTGAAAGTTCAGACATGAAGTTAAACACTAACACATCCTTCACAACATCGGGTGGGTGGTCTGGACGATCAGGGTGGCACCATCCACCAAAACCCGACTAATTCAGATGCTCATTTTGCTTTTGCACCATTCATACTACTTCCTTTTCATCCTAAAAACCACATGCAGGAAACGGCTGTTTAGTGCTGTTTATTCTCTCACATAACCAAGTTCACACAAAGTGTTTTCAAGTTTTCAACTTCTCATACGACCCTAAAATACGAGAGGTACCAATGTCTTTGAGCTCCTCACAACTGTGTCCTTCAACTATAGAGAGCTTCTGGACTTCCACACCAGGCGAAAGTCTACCAGATAGTTGGTTGAAAACTGTCACTGTGGTTGCAGACACAATAATGGACAAGAAATCTACATCACTCCATGTACATTCACTGTGTCAATCTGTGGCTCATGAAAGGATTCAGTATTAAAACACATTTTTTGTGCTTAAAGGACAACCTCTCCTAACCTGCAGGGAAATTCCATGCCAGACATATTGGTTGCTAATAAATAAGAGCAGACAAAATTGGTTAAAATACAAATAATATAAAATACAGCTGAAAGCAGCAATTATTGAACTTGAAGCGCTGAGGAATTTTATTTACATTTGAAAAACTAGGCTACAACCACCTTCCGATCACTAGACGAGATTTTCAGCTTCTTAACCACTTAACTGATAGTCGCAGAAAAAAAATGTTTTGAATACAAACCCTCCATTGAGTAGCTTTTATCCAGCATGCTCTAAAAATGATCAGAGCCAAACATGGAGAAAACTGGAATAAACTTGTAAGAACAGCAGCAAACTATAGGTTTTGACCCAAAACTGCTCCGGTAGCTTCAAGACATGCTATCAGTGATTTTTACCATAGTTTCGTTTTTCTGTTCTTCATTTTTGAGGTAACAAGTTTTGTTTTGGTACCCCAAAGTGTTGAAAAGTTTACAAGAAAATTAATAATGGTAGAAACTGGCTGACTCAAGGAATCACAAGGCCAAATGGTTCAATTTCAAGCCAAATTGTTCAAATGTTATAAGCAAATACTTTTGACCAGTAAGTTGTACTGTCACCAAATCATTCAGTCAGTTTTCCTTGAATGCAATGTGTAGTTCACCCAAAAATGAAAAAAAAAATAAAATAATAAAATAAAAATCATGTACTCGCCCTCACATAGTTCCAAATCTGTATGACTTTTCCTTTTTCTGTGGATCACAAAAGAAGATATTTTGAAGAACGTTGGGAACCAAACTACACTGAGGCCGTTGACTTCCTTTGCGTCTCAAAATGTCCCACAAAATAAAGTCAAACAGGTTTGGAAGGACATGAGGGTGAGTTAATGATCACAACATCAATTTTTGGGTGAACTATCCCATGTAACTTGATCTGAAGATCATCTAAGGCTACCTTCACACTGCAGGCAAATGCGGCCCAAATCCAATTTTTTTTTGCTCACACCTGACTCGGATCTATTTTTGTCATGACAGTGTGAACAGCACAAACCGCATGGAATCTGATCTTTTCAATTCCGATTTGTGCCACTTCCATATGTGGTACTAAATTATCCGATACATGTCAGATGTTTTGCAATGCGGCCGCAGTGTGAACAGTTATGTCGGATTTCATGCGACTTTTACGTCACTCTAGATCATGAATCAAAGTATTTTTTTTTTATTATAGGCCTCACAATATATTTGCAATGATTTTAATTTTTTTAAGTATCCTAAAGACCATATTGTTAGATTACATACATGCATTTGGGAGACACTTTATTCCAAGCAACTTATATTGCATTCAGGGTACAACATATTGTGTAAGTGTTCACTTATTCATCAATTTTTTTGTACATCTTATTTGTGTACATCTTAATCATCCTAATATGCCGTTTTGGTGCTTAATAAACATTTTTTATGATCAATGTTGAAAACTGTTGTGCTGCTTAATATTTTTGTGAAACCCCCGTGTAACTTTTGATCAATGTACGGTGTTCTTGCTGAATAAAAGAATCAAAACTTAAATTAAAAATCAAAACAACTCACTGAACCCAAACTTTTAAGCAACAGTGTATATATTATATCAGCTGGATGGTAGCCCCCAAAATTATCCGATACATGTCAGATGTTTTGCAATGCGGCCGCAGTGTGAACAGTTATGTCGGATTTCATGCGACTTTTACGTCACTCTAGATCGACATTCGTCTAAGGCCCTGTCCCAAATGGAACACTTCATGTGCACTTGCGGTCTTACGTGTCCGTTAAGTCCACGAGACCGTAGGGTGTCCCAATCGTCATTTTAGCATTCAGAAGTGTGCTCGCGAGTGCCCCCTTAGCGGCCGTTATGCGCCCTCAATCCGCACTTCTGCTGAGCCCGCACTGGGGCGTCACTGCAGAACACAAGATCCAGGGGGCGAGGTTGGATCCAGATCCAACTCTTCCCACCTTACATATACCTAAACCTACCCATCTCCACCCCCTGATCTGTAAACCCACCCATCTCCACCCCTAAACCTACCCATCTCCAACCCTAAACCTACCATCTCTACCCCCTAGATGTGGATCCAACCCCGCCCCCTGGATCTTTGTTCTGCAGTGAGGGGCTACTGCTGGGGCGAGCTCCGCAGCAGACTTCTACCCGACAGTCAAAGTGGCATTACGTCATGAAAGTGCGGACTCAGAGGAAGACCGCGAGGTTTTAGGGTGCCATTTGGGACAGGGCCATAATTCCGCTCTGACGGGAGACACTTCAATGATTTTACAAACCCAAAGTTATCAAGACAGTTGCGAAAGGTAATCAGTGGAAGTGTAATGTGTCAGAACTCATAAGAATTACAGTGGCAACTCTATATACAAACAAAACATGAGGGCTCGTATCATAAAAAGCTTCAAAACTCTGCTGTTTTTTGTTACATCCTTGTCTTTATTTTTCATATTGCCTGCACATAATTTCGCCGGATTCAGCAGCAGATCACACTATAAATAAACGCATAATCGCTTACTTTATGTCCTCAGTGTTTACTTCCGTATGACAGCGCGCTGCGCAAGTGTTGCCAAATCTACGGTTTCCCCGCGGAATTTGGCTACTTTTTCCACTGTTGCCGCGGGATGTCTTTCAACTTCGTGGGTCGACGCGACCCCACTAACGCGATATTTATCCCCCTGAACATGGTTGAGCTAGTTTTTGAGCTAGTTTTGATTGAGCAGCAATTGGGCGGATTCTGTTGTGTAAACCTGGAAACCCTGTTTGTATTGTTCTTTTGCGCATGCGGGTCAGTTCAGAACCATGATCTGTTCACAATGTAAAACTGATATTGGCCACATTTAAAACAACAATGTGAACAGCTACACAAAAAAAATCGGATCTGAAAAAAAAATCGGAATTGAGCACTAAGGCTGCAGTGTGAACGTAGCCTATGAAATGACTGGATGAAATTTGTAAGAGGAGCAGCACAATTGATTAAAAATCCAAGATGGCGACCAATCAACTAGGTGCTAAAGAGTCTGACAAGCTCAAAATTGGTTTAAGGCTTCCAAAGACTTAAAGACAAAAAATTGTACGAAAACCAACAACTATAATAAGGTGCATCCAAAACTTCACTGCTTGGGCTCTCAAATGTGACACCGCTACAAAGTTGGGCCTGTATGTTCACAATCCATGGATCAAACCAATTATGTAAATAGTGCAATAGACAGATCTGTGCAACTTAGCGTTTAGTGCTAATTCACAGTGGAAGATAAAGATTGACAAATTCAAAACCCAAAAACAAGTCTCTCTGTTTCTTTTATGCTCCTTTCTGTTGCTTAGATTGTATTTACTCAGAAAAACCAAAGCAAGCCTGCAGAGATCAAGTTACGGCAGTTTGAACAGCAATGGCAGTGCAATAAACTTCAGACCGTCCATAAAGCAACAAATATCTTCAAGATATATAAGAAACTAGTAACCCCAAGCAGACAACAGCTCTAAAAGTGCCAGAGGAGCTTCATTTCAACCCAACAGGGAAGAAAAATCATACGGAATATTTATTGAATATCTTCATATTATCTTTTCTCAAGCATGATTGGCAATGAGAATAAATGGAGAAAAAATGGAGGAAATGCTCCAAAATTGCTCCACATTTTCCATCAGTTCTTTTCAAGACCAAATTCAAAATTAATCCTACTTACTTCATTAATGAACAATCCTGGCTTTGGTGCACATTATTCAGACAAAAATTATGTTTTCTGCTGACATCATTAAGCGCTCTTATATTTTAGCCCCGCCCTTCATCACCTGTCACCATTTGGGCATTTAACACTCACTTTTCACAATCCAATTAAATGTTAAATAAATTCAAGTACGACCCTTCATTTTGTCTTATTAAAAATCCTGTTTCATCAGATATAAGTCAAACCCAATTGCCATTTTTCCATGAAACCTCACTGAGAACTCCAACAAATCTCCTGAGCTACGAAAAGAGCCACTTCTAAGCAATGACATTTGCCTTTGGGATGCTAACATTTGTTGCTGAAGCTAAGATCTGTTGCTTACCATGCGATGAGCCTGCCAAAGTCTTCAAACATTGGGAATCTGATTCTAAAGCATTACAGCCAGCTTGTTCTCATCCAATTTCATCTCTCAGCTGCATCCCAATTGATAAATGCTGAGGGGAAAAAATTAAAAACCAACGTTCTACCCTTTTGGCGTTCGCACAGAGCTATCCGATGGCTCAACTAAGGTTACATGGTAAAACACGTCTGATGTGTGGCTTCACATTAAGTGCTTTAAAGACCTGCCATTCACAACCAAAGATCTCCACTTACTGCTCTTAGGCTCGAGAGCAGCACTTAGGCTTGTGCTTTCCAAGAAACTAAACATATCTATTCAGAGTAGCACAGCACTGCAAGACAGATATTTCTTTATTGCACAATTTCCTCTTGTTTTCACACTAAAAACTGGGGAAACGATGAGCAAAAAGAAACACATGTGGAATATGTATTTGTGATGAAATGAGCTAGTCTAGCGTGACTAGGCCAAGGAGTCTGTATTACGCATAAACAAATTCAATACACGCATGGACGGCACGATATTTACAGTCCAAAGGGCAGCTTTCTCTAAAGGTAATTGTCCGAACTCAAAACATGAGTGTAATGGAACGATTCGTCCTGTTTTCAGGTCTGTATGAGGCTGTTTTGTTCGCAAAGGGATAGAGATGAAGATGTTAAAGGTGAAGTGTGTAATTTCTTTTTTTCTCCAAATGGAATTGCAAACAGGTTACCTGAAAGTTCCTCCACATCTCCTATTGGCCGGTCAAACTGCTAGTCCCGCCCCAAACTCAACTCATTGGCTGATCTTGTCAGGTTGATTAGGATGCTCAAACAGAGCAATGTTTTTAATGTTGTTGCATATGAAGTTGGGTTTGGAATAAAGATTTTTTAATATAGAAAATATTAATACACATCGCCTTTGAAGGCAAGGGAAACATGGATTTGTTGGCTTAGCAAAGATTTTAAAAGGTCATGTGCTTCCTTTTAAAATAGCTAAAGTTTGTCGCTACTCTCCATGAACCTAACTAACAATTTGGCAGCATGTTTCATCGAAGCCAAAGTCTCTCGCTCACTGGCAGTTTGACAGCCTTTGGAAATAGCATTGTTAGCATTTATGCAATCGACCAAATCCAAGTTTAATTGGCTTTAACCTATTTCAGTTGAACTGTTCCCGAATACACTGCAGTATAACAGCATAAGGAATGGAATTAGTTCTTTGAAAAGGGTAATATTGAAAATGCGCACACAAACACACTAATATTTATAACAGCAACATATTTGGGCATTAAAACCTATATAAATTCTAAATGCTAAATTTATATATAGCAAGAAAAGCTGAGCTGCTCAAAAAAAAAAAAGGGAATCTTCAAGGCAAATAAACCAAAACAAAATGAGATGATAATGAATAAAAATAAATTCACTGATTAAAAAAAAATTTATAATAATTTAAATAAAATACACTTTGAATGCAAATTTGTTTGGAATGAAATCATGTACTGAGAGCTAAACAACAACTTCTGATGGAAACAAAAGAAAGAAAGAAAGAAAGAAAGAAAATAATAAAATAAAATAAAATAAAATAAAATATACTTTTAGCAGTGAATCTGTTTGGAAAGGAAATCATGAGCTAAGTAATGTTTTTTTTTTTCCTATTAAAGGTGCTGTAAGCAATGTTAGCCGTTTCGCTAACCCCCACAAGCCAAAGAATTCAAAATGACTGACAGTCTGAGAGTGACATCTGTCAGGAAGCAGGGACATTTTCTGCATGCTATTCCGTTTTTAAAAATCACTTATAGCACCTTTAAATGTATTGTAACTACTGCATACATCGATCAAAATAATATCACTACTGCATAAAGTACGTCTAAAGGGACTGCACTACTGTTTTCAAGCACAGCAAAGGAACCGACCACTCTAAGGGCACTGAGAGGTCATGCTACTGTAATATTCAGACTCTGTGGTCAGTGCCTACAGTAAAGTACAAGGCAACTAAGATCTACAGGCAGTAGGTCTGGACTGCATGGGTGCAGTGCATTGGGATGGGGTGAATAGGAGGTGTAAGAACCAACCTATTGGATTAGTCTCACCATCATTGCACTTTGGGAGGTCTAAGGTGCACGGGTTGTGTCTAATCTCATATTCAAAGGTCACTGGGCAGCAGCAGACAAACATGTAGGCCACATTTCGGAGAAAAAGGAAAATAGTATCCAGAACATGATCTGTGGTTCTTTTTAGAACGGAGGTTTAGAAAATTTCAAAGTACACGTGAAATAATTCTGAAAGAGGGCAGTGCATCGGAGTTCTTCCCATTCCGTACATCTTTCCCATTATCCAGAGACCTGCATTCGATTGGTCAGTGAAGAAGAGGCGAGCCGTGTGACTAGACAAGCATGTGAATCTCGTTGTACTCATCCCGTCCATCTTCATCAAAATTGGGCGAATACTCATCAGCATCCAACTGCAAGAACAAAAACGACATTTTAAAATGAAATCAACACCAGGTGGATTTTCTCAGCTGACTGATGAACTCACCGCTGCAAGCTCTCTCTCCTCAAAGATCCTGGTCAGGATGAGTCTACGCAGAGGTACGGTCATGATTAGGATGAAGGGAAAGGCCAGAGAGGCTACTGTCGACTTCACCACCCACAGCAGGGCGATACACAGCAACTGAATGATGGTGAACATGTTCATACGCCATGTCTTCACCTGTATGTGAAACAAATCATGCCTAGAATTATAACAAGGTCTAGTGAAAAGCTTCTATTTTGCCTTTTTTAAATGTAATATGTATTATTTTTGTATATTGTCAGGCACAACTTTGCTTATTTCATAAGTCTCCTAGAAATGGTGCAAATAGTTCCTATTTGTTTGATTTCTTTGTTTCAATACTTTGTTGATTTCAAATTTTAAATTAGATTTTCAATACTTGATTTCCAATGTAGTCTCAGACTTTTGAACAATGCACAGTGTTCAAATTTGTCAAATGTGGTTAGTAGTTTTCATTTTTAGGGTTGTGTTAAAAAGTGCGAAATGAAATGGTGATTTGTGCACCACCTTGTGGGTGCTTCGAAAGCTTTCAAACAGAATCCAGATGTCAATTTAGTACAAACTTGTAGCATCTACTGTGTGGAAATCAAACACAAACACATATAATAAGCTGTCAGCACTGCATTTGTAAATAACATCACTACTACCTCAAAGTCTCAGGAAAAAGTGCTTACCTTGGTAACATAGATGTGGTCAGGGTGATGTTTAGCAGGTGTGACCATGAGTGTGATTCGCTCATAAAGCTGGATACCAGTAAGAGACGTGACGCCCATGTACAGAAATATCCCAAACAGCACAGCCAGAGGAATATGACGCAGCACATCTGTCATCACTATAGACAACCCTGCACAGAGGTGATGCGATTGACAGAATCAGGAAAGTTTTTCTACCTAATTTAATTGAATAGTATTCTCTGAAAAATATTCATGTCAACTAGGAAACTTGAGTGGTCTGACATATAAAACAGATGTTGTTAATGCATTACAGTAAGTTGACCATGGTTTTACTATCATGTTCTTATGCACAACATGAGGCTGAGTACAAAAACCCCCTCTTAAAGGGATAGTTCACCCAAAAATGTCAATTCTGTCTTTTACCCACCCTCAAGTTGTTCCGAACCTGTTCAACAGAAGAATTATATTCTACTGACTTCCAAAGTATGAAAATAAAAAAATACTATGAAAGTCAATGGGGACCAAAAACTGTTTGGTTACCCACATTGGTAAAAATATCTTATTTTGTGTTAAGCAGCAGAAAGAAACTCAAACAGGTTTTGAACAACTTGAGGGTGAGTAAATTATGACAGACTATTCATTTTTAGGTGAACTATCCCTTTAACCATAGTGAAATCATGGTATGCCAACCTATGTTAAGTACTTTTTTTTTTTAAATGTAGGAAGTTCACGATTATCAAGCAACGCAACACATTTCTGGTGTGTTCATTGTAATTGCAGGTTTTTGGAGTAGTAAAAACTTCTGTCAAATTCATAATTGCAACTGCAAGCTCTGACTTTTCCCTTACAGCTGATGCTACCCAGTTAATGTGATTTAAATTAATGTGTAAATTAATGTGATTAAATATTATATTGTCATCAAACTCAAACATGAAATATCTTTGCTGGTATAAACATTGACATCATAACAATCTTGTGATTATAGTGATACTGACTGAAAGTGAATGCAGCACACACTGGTTTGAGGTCAGTAAGATTTTTTTCTTTTATTCAGCAAGGATTAAATTGATTAAAAAGGACAGTAAAGAGTTTACAAAAATATATATTTCAAACAAATGCTGTTCTTTTGAACTTTTTATTTATCAAACAATCCTGGATTAAAAATATGATTATTTTTTATTTTTATTTTTTTTTGAGCAGCAAGTCAGCATATTACAATGATTTTTGAAGGATCATATGACACTGAAGACTGGAGTAATGATGCTGAAAATTCAGCTTTGCATCACAGGAAGTTTATATAGAATTTGTAGTCACAGGTGAATTAACACGGTTCTACACAATTGTGTTTTAGTGTTTCTTACCCACTAGGATAGACACACACATCCCTGTCACCCTCTGCTCTTTAACTTCTTGGATCATGGGCTTCTCTCCGGGGGCAATGGCTTTGCTCATGACTGTCAGTGCATTCACGTGAGTCACCGAGCGCACAGTGGCGGCAGTCAGCCAGGGCAGACCGAAGAGCGGGCAGATAGCTCCTAAAGTCACTATCAGAAGCAGGTCCAGATGAAAGCCAGAACCCTTGACCAAATGCCGCTCCTTCTTGCTCACTATCAAGCTGCAGACAGGACGAACTTGATGCAATGAGCCACAAAAGCATTGTAATTGTATTGCATTTCCATCTGAGCTTAGACAGAACGTCTCTCGAAGGATCTGTCAGCTTACTCACGTGGTGATTTGAGTCTCCATGAATATGAGGATAAAAACCAGCAGGGCCGGGATCACTGAGGCCCCCATCATCCAAACAGGGAAAGGCTGTTTATCTCCAAAGGGGCTGATAAACCAGCTCCGTTTGTCCGGAGATGTGACCGAGAAACCAGAAGGGACGTTCAGCTTCTGCAACCACAAAAACACAAGCGCTCGTAACACAAGGATTCATTGGTTACAGCGCTCTGCCAAACCTACCACACTGTAATACAGACTCGGAAGAAACCTGGCTCCAATTACAGGCCAGTGCTTAATAAGAAGAGCAAGCTTCTTTGTGGTAGTATACATACTGCACATGACAGTTTAACAGTGCGGTTACCTGTGTGTATGTCTCAGGGATGATGCAGTCCACCAGCACGGAGATGAGTATAGAGATTGGAATCCCGAAATCACCAATGATTCGTCTGGCCTTTGATGATAACAGATGATACACACACAAACAGAGGATGCCAAACTTTTTAATCAGCTCAAAATGTTTGCTCACAAGGAATCCTAACATAACAACAACAAAAAATCATGTTTGCAATCAGAAATTTTGTTGATTTCCAGTAAAAACATCATTAAATTGAAATGAATTTATTTGAGAAACAAAACTGATTCTCCAAAAAAAAAAAAGAAGAAAAAAAAAAAACATAAAAGATAAGTAGAGAAATGTTGATTTAATAACATAAAAAAAATAAAAAAAATCAATCGATTACAAAAACTGGGGCTTTTAAGTTGTTGTGTTTTTATATTTATAACAATTATATGGCGATTATATTTGTATATATTTGTACGATCAGTATTAATATGGTCAGTATATTAGTATGGTCAAATGTTTAAAAAAAAATCACACTTTTTAGGTAATTAATCACAATTAATCGCACCAAACATTAGATTTTGTAATCATAAATATATTTTCACATTAAATCTTCAAACAGCTGTACAAACAACATAAAGATGGTATATTTTTTTATTTTATTTAATGGTAACTTTTTTAGTACATCAAAAAAGTTAACGTTTAATATGTTAAGTAAGTTTTAAAAAGTTAAGGGTAACACTTTACATTAAGGTTCCCTTTATAAAGGGTTTATAAAGGTGTTAATAAATGACTAATAACTCACTTACAAATGCATTATAAATCATTGATAAGCAGTTATAAATGCATGAGTAAAAGGGTGATTTTAATGCAATACCTGCAAAATAGTGAGCCATTTTTAACTCACATGTTATAAATGCTTAACAAATATATTTATAAATACTTATTTCACTCAAAACCAGATTCCTGATTTATTTCATGATGCAGCAAAAATGTATTATTATAGCAAGACTGAAGGGTGTTGTATTTATGGTGTTCTCATTTCTATCTCATGACTCGTGTTACTTTTCTTACAATGTTTCCTACCAGAATCTACTCTGTACCTTACCCATGATTCTCCGCAAAAGTCCATGATGCCTATCCACAGCAATGATTAGAAACCAATATTTTTTTTTTTTATCAAGATGAAATGATTAAATCTTGATTTTTATTTTTGGGGAAAAATCATAAAAGCACAACCATGACTTGATGAGATATTAATATTGAAAATGTTAATTCCAATATTATCTGTGAACCTTAATGTAATTAGCCATATATTAATGATTTATAAACGTTAATAACTTGTGAAAGTG
>NW_015656197.1:329971-359721 GCF_001515625.1 Sinocyclocheilus rhinocerous
ACACACACACACACACACACACACACACACACACACACTTACAATTGAATTTACCCTTTTCCAAACACATTTCTGTTGGGAATTTTAAAATATTGCCATGTGCAAACCCTACAGGTACTCTGAAAGGAGAGCAGTGTTCTCTGAGCACATGGCCATGCCTGAGGTGAGGGTTTTTTTCCACTTTGAGATTATTCATCTGTTTGTTTTGAGCTGTTCATTTGTCATCAGTATGACATTCTTAGTGTTATGGAGGTTTATACTCAGAAAATGGAGAGAAAACAAAGACAAAACATCTCAATGTTGAAATGTTTCTCTTTAAATCTCTCATTTAAGCACTATAGTCATATACTGCTAAATCACTGTGAAAAGCATACCGTGATTCTGCCGCTGTTTTACCTGAAAGTGTTACAAACGGTTGGAAGTCACGCCTGCGTGATTTTTGGAGCTGAATGTGGCTGTGTGTTTGTCCGAGACAGTGATGTCACTCTCCCTCATTTAAAGTGTGATTTCATGCATCAAGGAGGAATCTGAATGTGTTTTCTGTACTTGGCTATAAATAGCAGATAACAGCTCTTTCCAGTTCCAGAAATAGGTTCTCTGGAATTGGATTCCAAGCCAAGCAACACTTTCCTTTTAAACAAGCAAATATGCAGGACATGCATTACCATGTTGAATTAAGAGTGCCACTTTTGAACAGACTTGGAGCCCTGCCACATCTACAAGATTTGTAAATTCATCTCTTTACAGTACAACACGAGGCTCTGGAACAGACATTTTGACGTAACACAGCCTTTTCTAAATAACAGAAATGATTCGTTTAAAAGAGTTTACGGTAACACTTTACATTAAGGTTCCCTTTATAAAGGGTTTATAAAGGTGTTAATAAATGACTAATAACTCACTTACAAATGCATTATAAATCATTGATAAGCAGTTATAAATGCATGAGTAAAAGGGTGATTTTAATGCAATACCTGCAAAATAGTGAGCCATTTTTAACTCACATGTTATAAATGCTTACAAATATATTTATAAATACTTATTTCACTCAAAACCAGATTCCTGATTTATTTCATGATGCAGCAAAAATTAATTATTATAGCAAGACTGAAGGGTGTTGCATTTATGGTTTTCTCATTTATATCTCATGACTCGTGTCACTTTTCTTACAATTTCTTTTCTTATCAGTTTAGTTTCTTATCAGAATCTACTCTGTACCTTACCCATGATTCTCCGCAAAAGTTCATGATGCCTATCCACAGCAATGATTTGAAACCGATATATTTTGTTTATCAAGATGAAATTATCATCTTGATTTTTATTTTGGGGAAAAAATAATAAAAGCACACCCATGACTTGATGAGATATTAATATTGAAAATGTTAATTCCAATATTATCTGTGAACCTTAATGTAATTAGCCATATATTAATGATTTATAAACGTTAATAACTTGTGAAAGTGCACCTTAATGTAACATGAACATCTGTGAACCAGTTATTAATGAAACCTGTAAAAGTGAACCTTAATGTAAAGTGAACACCTGTGAACCATTTATTAATTATCTATAAATGTTAGTAACCTGTAAAAGTGAACCTTAATGTAAAGTGAACACCTGTGAACCATTTATTAATGAATTATAAACGTTAGTAACATGAGAAAGCGAACCTATAGAAAGAAAAGTGTTTATTACGTTTGCAATATGGATATTTTTCTTACAAAAACTCATGGATTCGCTACAGGGGGCCTTTATTCATCCCCCGGAGCTGTCTGCGGCACGTTTTATTATTATGAATGCGCGAGCTTTATTTGATGACTTGTGGACTGTTCAACTGCAACACCCGCAGACTGCAACTGGATTCGTCTGAAAGAAGAAAGTCATATACACCTAGGATGCTTCGAGGGTAAGTAAAACACAAGCTAATTTTCATTTTTGGGTGAACTAACCCTTTAAAGTACACTTAAATAAAGCCATATACAGTGGTGAACATCTGAAGTGGATAAAAAAAGTTCATTATCATGCATTTTGGTTTTAGGTTTTTTGGTTTTCTTTTTACCAAAAGGTTTTGATTCACTTCAAATGTTGACTAGTGTAATAGCTTTGTGAGAGAAACAGACCGAAAAGAAAGATATAATTCATAGAAAATCTTGATATGGAGTTTGCAAGAAAAAAAAAAGATGACAAAGTGGTTTGCTTCTCTTGATTATTTTGATTTAAATACATGTATTTATTTTAATGATTACATTTTACTGGAAAACAAGACAAAATGCTGATTAAGCAAAGGATATTTCACTGTGCTGACAAAATAACACCACACTACAAACCTTTCCACCAAGGAATCTGCTGTTACGAAATTTTCGCAGAAAGAAGGCCACAAAGAAGGTTCCCATCATGAGCACTAAGGACAGCAGGGCTGTGTTGGGCTGGTTGAGGATGGGTTCCCCAATCACACTATGTCCTTGAGGGTCTATGGGTTTGAAGGCAGGCAGTACAGGAGCTGTAGGGTAGCTCTTCATCAGAGGGTGCTCTTGAAACACCTGAGGAAAAATATTTTAATAAGCATAAAACTACACATACATTTGGGTAAATTAATTTTAAATTAAATTAAATTAATTAATTACATCTATTTATTTTTTAACAAATGTTAATTATGTTACATTTTTAAATAATATTCAATTAGTTATAATAACAGTTAAAATATAATTACCTTCTTTTTAAATGTTGAGTAAAATAGTCCATTTTAATTAGATGTATGTTTTAAAATTCAAATAAAATACTCAGAACAACAGTTAAAATATAGCCAAAAAATATTACCTTCTTTATAACAAACAGCACACAAATACATTAGATTTATATATTTAAATCTAATCAAAATTTACTATTTCATTTATATGTGTGTGCTGTTTATTAAAATGATTTTATTTCAACTATTATTTTAAGTAGTTTAACTATTTTTTAAACTATTAATTATTTTACTCAAAATACCTACATATTTTAATTGACACTTTTTGATAATCAATGCATTCTCTTATTCACCTTAGTTTTATACTTCTCTTATTTTCATGACATAAAAAGTCATAATTATAAAATAGTCTCAGCACATGCAATGCTGCCTTTAAATTTGGCAAAAAGAAGATACCTTCCTCTTAAAACATCCTACACATCTGAAGCACACCTTTGATACCTTAAAATGCTGTGTAGTTAGGCAGCTCACTAGATTTCAGAGCAGAACTTGCACCTGCTGGTATTGGTGACGTACCTTAATTAGCTTAGAGAAGGTTTCATAGATGAAGATGAGAGAGATGAGAAATGCAAAGATCTCCTGGGTGAATGGAGAGATGTATCGCACGAGGAAGCTTCCCTCAGCTGCCACGATCACTAGGACAATGAAGATGAGCCAGAACCCGATCCACACTCGGCCTGTGAGATATTCGAAGCCCTGCGCCTGGCAGAACTGAAAATGAGGAAGAACAAAGAAGGGGCGACAGGGAAGATAGCAGATGGAAAAGAGAGGAACAGGAAGATAGATGTTAATGTAATGAAAGTACCTCCTTTTCTTCATAATGGTTGAAACATAAAGACAAAAAGTACCTTATAAAAAGCCTCCTCAAAGACCAAAAGTGGTCCAGAGAAGCCAATTATGAGCAAAGGCTGTCCTGCTAGCAGGGAGAACAGCACTCCCACTGTCGCCGTGGAGATGATGAGCTCAGAGACTCCTATCATGCCTTGTGTCTTCTCACCTAAATAAATGGGAACAAAGTATGAAAATATACTATGGAAGCTCATTTCCGTCACCTACGGGAAAAAAAATCATACTTTGGTAAATCATAATCATGACAGAAATAGTGGAAATTGTCATACTTCTAAGAACTAAAATTTATGTCATGAAAATAAGAGAAATTATTAAAAAACAAAATTATGAGATCAAAATAGTCAATTATAGCAAGTCAAAATTAGGACAAAAAAATGATTATGAGATTAGCCAATTATAACAAAGTCAGAGTTACAATTTAAAAGAGACTAAATATTATGAGAAGTTAAAATTATGAAAAAAGTAAAGCTCATCATGACATTTTATTTCATAAATATGACATAAAATGTCAAATTATGACACCAAGTGCTTTAGCGTTTCAAAATTATAACAAAAAAATCCTAAGTATGAGATAAAAAGTAACAACTGACAAGTTCCAATTCATATTTATGATATAGAAAGTCAAAATTATGACATACTCCCCCGGTTTCACAGACAAGGCTTATGCCTAGTCCCAGACTAAAATGTAATTCTGAGCTGTTTCAACTGAAAGAAACTTGCACTGACTGATCTTAAAATATATCAGTGTCTTTGTTTTCTCTCAAAATACACACCCCAGTAATGTTTTTTGTAAGCACGTTTATAAAAATTACTTAAATGTCGTAATTGAACTATGGCCTAATCCTGGCTTAGTCTAAGCCCTGTCTGTGACACCGGGCCACTATGTTATAATTATGAATCTTTAACTCATAATGACTTTGTCAATTTCAACTTTTTCTAAATGTCATAATTTCAACTTTTTACGTCATAATTCTGACTTTTTATTATTATGATTTACAACAGCATGCATTTTTTCTAATGTAGTGGAATGGGCTTGTATATTAAACAGACTCCACTATCAAAGATAATTGTCTCATTGTCTCACTTGCCTAATAAACCTCCAAAGGTGATAGTGGGTGAAAGAGCAGCAAAATAAATGAAAATGACAGCAGCAATACATTGTGTGTCCATGGCATCCTTCAGGTCGCTTATGTAGCGTGGATAACGGCGGCGAATATCGTGAATCAGACCTCCAAAGGGAATACCAGAGCGCTTGAGAGGATCAACATCAAACTGATCCTCATCATCCTGTTCATCAGTACTTACATCTACAACACAAACAGAACAGGTCAACATTAAACGAACAGACAAACTTGAAAATGTGATCACAAATGCAGTAGGTATTCCACCTTTGGTCTCCTGCTCAGCTCCTGTCACAATACTGCCGCATTTCTTGAGCTCCCTCTCCTTGCGCTTACGTAGCATCTGTTTCTGGAAGGAGGCCACGGTCTTCAGCAGGTCTTTTCCCTCAACGTCTGATGGTGGAATTACAATACTGCAGTCTAAGAACTCGTTGATGCCATTAAGCAGGTCCTGTCGATCATCAGCAAAGTACGCTACCTCATGGAAGTTCTGTGGAAGGTCAGGAAAAACAGTGAACCTGAGTGGTTTAAGTCACTAGTCAATTTATCATTTTAACAACTTTTGACCAGTAGGTTGCAGTCCTGAAACTTCTCATCATATCAATTTTCAACAAAGACCAAAAGTGGTCCAGAGAAGCCAATTATGAGCAAAGGCTGTCCTGCTAGCAGGGAGAACAGCACTCCCACTGTCGCCGTGGAGATGATGAGCTCAGAGACTCCTATCATGCCTTGTGTCTTCTCACCTAAATAAATGGGAACAAAGTATGAAAATATACTATGGAAGCTCATTTCCGTCACCTACGGGGAAAAAAATCATACTTTGGTAAATCATAATCATGACAGAAATAGTGGAAATTGTCATACTTCTAAGAACTAAAATTTATGTCATGAAAATAAGAGAAATTATTAAAAAACAAAATTATGAGATCAAAATAGTCAATTATAGCAAGTCAAAATTAGGACAAAAAAATGATTATGAGATTAGCCAATTATAACAAAGTCAGAGTTACAATTTAAAAGAGACTAAATATTATGAGAAGTTAAAATTATGAAAAAAGTAAAGCTCATCATGACATTTTATTTCATAAATATGACATAAAATGTCAAATTATGACACCAAGTGCTTTAGCGTTTCAAAATTATAACAAAAAAATCCTAAGTATGAGATAAAAAGTAACAACTGACAAGTTCCAATTCATATTTATGATATAGAAAGTCAAAATTATGACATACTCCCCCGGTTTCACAGACAAGGCTTATGCCTAGTCCCAGACTAAAATGTAATTCTGAGCTGTTTCAACTGAAAGAAACTTGCACTGACTGATCTTAAAATATATCAGTGTCTTTGTTTTCTCTCAAAATACACACCCCAGTAATGTTTTTTGTAAGCACGTTTATAAAAATTACTTAAATGTCGTAATTGAACTATGGCCTAATCCTGGCTTAGTCTAAGCCCTGTCTGTGACACCGGGCCACTATGTTATAATTATGAATCTTTAACTCATAATGACTTTGTCAATTTCAACTTTTTCTAAATGTCATAATTTCAACTTTTTACGTCATAATTCTGACTTTTTATTATTATGATTTACAACAGCATGCATTTTTTCTAATGTAGTGGAATGGGCTTGTATATTAAACAGACTCCACTATCAAAGATAATTGTCTCATTGTCTCACTTGCCTAATAAACCTCCAAAGGTGATAGTGGGTGAAAGAGCAGCAAAATAAATGAAAATGACAGCAGCAATACATTGTGTGTCCATGGCATCCTTCAGGTCGCTTATGTAGCGTGGATAACGGCGGCGAATATCGTGAATCAGACCTCCAAAGGGAATACCAGAGCGCTTGAGAGGATCAACATCAAACTGATCCTCATCATCCTGTTCATCAGTACTTACATCTACAACACAAACAGAACAGGTCAACATTAAACGAACAGACAAACTTGAAAATGTGATCACAAATGCAGTAGGTATTCCACCTTTGGTCTCCTGCTCAGCTCCTGTCACAATACTGCCGCATTTCTTGAGCTCCCTCTCCTTGCGCTTACGTAGCATCTGTTTCTGGAAGGAGGCCACGGTCTTCAGCAGGTCTTTTCCCTCAACGTCTGATGGTGGAATTACAATACTGCAGTCTAAGAACTCGTTGATGCCATTAAGCAGGTCCTGTCGATCATCAGCAAAGTACGCTACCTCATGGAAGTTCTGTGGAAGGTCAGGAAAAACAGTGAACCTGAGTGGTTTAAGTCACTAGTCAATTTATCATTTTAACAACTTTTGACCAGTAGGTTGCAGTCCTGAAACTTCTCATCATATCAATATTCAACAGCTAAGCCAAGACAAAGTCTTACTTCCTATCTTTTAGCACGGTCATCAAATTTGTAGAATGGGGTTGAAAATAAAACTTGGTCTGAAGACTTGGTCTAAAGATCATCTGAACTCATTATGTCCAATCTTCTCAAAAATGTACAAATTAAATTAAATTAAATTAAGGTCATAAGTTGAAACTTGACAACTTAGAATGGAAGAATATAAGCAAACCAGAATCATAATTTTGGTCATTTTGAAGTTACTTTTTTTTTTCATAAAACTGATTAAAAGCACTTTTAGGATATAATGCCACTGATACCCACAAAGTTTTGTTTCAGTTTGCCAAATTAGAGAAATACACGTACATTTTACTTTGCGGCTTTGCCATAAAATTCCTTACAGATTTATTGGAGAATGGGAAAGAAGATCAAAAATCCATTCAGTGACCTTTGTGTGGTTTGGTCTGGAGATCATCTGACCCAACTTTGAAGATTGGGCAAAATTTGCAGAAGTACCAATGAAAAACTGTTTTCAATCAAATTCAAAATGGTGGACAGGTAATAAGGCAAAACGTGACTCAAAACTGACTCCAAACCAGAAGTGTAATTTCAAGCCAAGGCATTTGGATTTCATTTTTTATGTAATGAAACAAGAACTACGCACTCTTAGGAACATGATGGCACTGATACTCTAGTTTCCCCCCCAAATTTGCCTAAGCCCAGGGTGCTCATTTCTGTTCCTGGAGAACATAATTAACTGGTTTAGGTGTGTTTGGTGAACTTTTTGCAGGAAGGTAGATCTAAAGGAACAGGAATGAGCACCTCTGGCCTAAGCACTGCAGAGATATATATCGTCCATTCCTGTTGGCCAGTCCCACCACAATTCATTACAGGTTTACAGAACAATGAGAAAAAAAATCCATTCTGAGATTGTGTGGCTTGGTCTCAAGATCATCTGTCACTATTCTGGAGAAGACTGGATAAAATTTATAGGTGTTAGTGAAAATATTATTTGTTAAAATCCCAAATGGCAAAAGATCTAGTCTGAACTGAACACCATGACCCAGTGAACCATAAGAAAAAGCAAACACAAAAATACAACGTTGAGCCATTTTTGGCACTGTAACAGTGGTTCGCAACCAATGAGCCAGGATATTTTTCACAGGACAAAGCAACAGCTAAAAATCAAGATATTTCTTATTTACATGCACCACCACTTGGGCATTTTTATATATTTTATGTCAAGTTACTTAAATATGAAATTATTTATCAGGTAGAAATTGTGAGTGAAAAATATTTTTTAAAACCCTAGTAAATAACGAATAATCAAGTAAATAACGAACAGTAGCACTTTAGTATAGGGACCAATTATTCACATATTTGTTACTTGGCCCTAATAATCTACAAACCGTGATATATATTGCATGTAAGATGAACCTTATCGGACATGAGGGTGGAGAAGGAGCGTCCAATCTCATGATAGTCCATGTTGGTCTGCGTGGGGCCCAGCAGCACAAAGATGAACCGAACGGGGACGGGGACTTCCAGAACGGACTCCAGCAGCACAGCCTCGTTGAGCCGGACAAAGGCCATCGCAGGCTTCTCTAAGAACTCCACACATCCTATAAACACATTTATTGCGGTAAAAAATCCAGTGACAGAAATCAAACACAACCGAAAGCATTCATCTTCTCAAAAATGTACAAATTAAATTAAATTAAATTAAATTAAATTAAGGTCATAAGTTGAAACTTGACAACTTAGAATGGAAGAATATAAGCAAACCAGAATCATAATTTTGGTCATTTTGAAGTTACTTTTTTTTTTCATAAAACTGATTAAAAGCACTTTTAGGATATAATGCCACTGATACCCACAAAGTTTTGTTTCAGTTTGCCAAATTAGAGAAATACACGTACATTTTACTTTGCGGCTTTGCCATAAAATTCCTTACAGATTTATTGGAGAATGGGAAAGAAGATCAAAAATCCATTCAGTGACCTTTGTGTGGTTTGGTCTGGAGATCATCTGACCCAACTTTGAAGATTGGGCAAAATTTGCAGAAGTACCAATGAAAAACTGTTTTCAATCAAATTCAAAATGGTGGACAGGTAATAAGGCAAAACGTGACTCAAAACTGACTCCAAACCAGAAGTGTAATTTCAAGCCAAGGCATTTGGATTTCATTTTTTATGTAATGAAACAAGAACTACGCACTCTTAGGAACATGATGGCACTGATACTCTAGTTTCCCCCCCAAATTTGCCTAAGCCCAGGGTGCTCATTTCTGTTCCTGGAGAACCTAATTAACTGGTTTAGGTGTGTTTGGTGAACTTTTTGCAGGAAGGTAGATCTAAAGGAACAGGAATGAGCACCTCTGGCCTAAGCACTGCAGAGATATATATCGTCCATTCCTGTTGGCCAGTCCCACCACAATTCATTACAGGTTTACAGAACAATGAGAAAAAAAATCCATTCTGAGATTGTGTGGCTTGGTCTCAAGATCATCTGTCACTATTCTGGAGAAGACTGGATAAAATTTATAGGTGTTAGTGAAAATATTATTTGTTAAAATCCCAAATGGCAAAAGATCTAGTCTGAACTGAACACCATGACCCAGTGAACCATAAGAAAAAGCAAACACAAAAATACAACGTTGAGCCATTTTTGGCACTGTAACAGTGGTTCGCAACCAATGAGCCAGGATATTTTTCACAGGACAAAGCAACAGCTAAAAATCAAGATATTTCTTATTTACATGCACCACCACTTGGGCATTTTTATATATTTTATGTCAAGTTACTTAAATATGAAATTATTTATCAGGTAGAAATTGTGAGTGAAAAATATTTTTTAAAACCCTAGTAAATAACGAATAATCAAGTAAATAACGAACAGTAGCACTTTAGTATAGGGACCAATTATTCACATATTTGTTACTTGGCCCTAATAATCTACAAACCGTGATATATATTGCATGTAAGATGAACCTTATCGGACATGAGGGTGGAGAAGGAGCGTCCAATCTCATGATAGTCCATGTTGGTCTGCGTGGGGCCCAGCAGCACAAAGATGAACCGAACGGGGACGGGGACTTCCAGAATGGACTCCAGCAGCACAGCCTCGTTGAGCCGGACAAAGGCCATCGCAGGCTTCTCTAAGAACTCCACACATCCTATAAACACATTTATTGCGGTAAAAAATCCAGTGACAGAAATCAAACACAACCGAAAGCATTCATCTTCCCTTAGCTGACTGAGACACTATTGGAAAACTCTGGGTGCAATGACTCAACATCATCTCTGGACCTGAAAACAACAAACGCTGGAACGAAACGCTACTTTGCTTACCCACTAAGACCACAGTGGCCTCGGCATCCTTGGGAATCTTTGCCAGGAGTTTCATAGATCTGGCAGCAGCGAGTCCCTCAGCTGGGACAGGGTGGAGGTTTTTCTTTTGTTGACAGAAGAACATAGTTAGTGCCATATGAACGGTACACATCAGCCTCAAGCTGTGGCAGAAAAGCTTTGGCAGATAGTGCATGCATAGCTGCCCTCGCTCCGATTGTTTATTGTTCCACACGACTGTTTCGCTCATGTGTTCGGGTGATGGGGTGCGAGTACGTTTCGTGAATTTTAATGAACCATTGTGCCTGTTTTGTATCACCGAGTGTAAATCTAAACCTACATATCCAGGTGACAAAGTGGAAAAGCGAATGGTAAATCACTTTAAATCAATTTAACACAATACGTCTTCACTTTTTATATGGGCTGTTTCGAATGTGCCAACATTTTTAGCCATGGGGAACATTCATAGTTTCACAGCTAATGTATCAAAAGTTTAACTGGAAGCACCTGTAAACTCACTATTACTCTTAATCCTGAACATGTGGCAAAGCAGCTTACATGATCTAAGCATTAGCAGTGCTGCTAACCAGGCCCAGACCGAACGTGCAGATGTGTTTTCACTGCAAAAAAATATTTTCTTGCTTAGTATTTTGTCTTGTTTTCCAGTTCAAATATCTAAATCAAGATACTGTACATCTAAGCAAAATAATTGATGTTTTTTTTTATATATCTTGACAAGTCTTGTTTTCTAAAAGAAATAAGAATTAAGTGAGTTTTGTTTAAAGCAGGAAAAAATATCCGCCAATGGGGTAAGACAACTTAATTCAAATGGAAAAATTTGTTGATTTTTCTTACCCAACTGGCCGATTGTTTCTTGTTGTAAGCAAAAACTCTAAACTTAATATATTATGTCATTTTGCTTCTCAAATAAATGTATTTTAAATATTTGAAGTGGAAAAGACAAAATACTGAATAAGAAAATCATTTTTTGCAGTTTCATTGATTTTACCTGAAAACCTGTGGGTTTCTGTAGAATGTATTTAAATAGGGTAAAATGTGTTCAGTACAGAGCTACACTCTTATTGGTAGCTAAGAGCATAATCAAATTAGCCAAAATGTTTAATTTAAAACAAAAAAAAACAATGCAACAGAATTTTGGGAATGACAAATGTTCCATTTCTTTCCACAGTGATCTGATTCTGTGTGGGCCTGAAAGTGGATATCTTAGGTTGGTTAAAACTGGTTAAGCTGGTTTTCCAAGCTGATGTTCAGTTTTGTTGGTCAACCCAGCTGACAAGTATCCAAACCCTTCTCAAATGATCAAAACAAACCAGCCTGACCAGATTTTTGGTCAACTAGGTCCAGCGAACCACTGTAGGCTAGTCTAAGCTATTTCTTTCCTCAGTAGAGCTGGTTGTAACCCACCAAACATTTACATCACATCTCTTGGGTGCTGGTCTCCAGAGCAATGCACCCTGAAGGGACCAAGGGCTACCACAAAAGTCAAAGTTGGTGTCCTCCAGGTGACAACCTCTGGCCCAGTAAGCTTGGCGGCAATTATCTAGAAGCCTGAGTTCTTTCTACGACATGCACACAAGAAGCAAGCAACTCACAAATAATGTCACAAGCACCTCTTTGTCATGTTCTGCCGCTTTGCTGTCGTGCATCTCCTCGTGGTCCTGGGACACCAGGGGCAGGCTGGTGTCGTGAATGTGATTGTGGTTGTGACGGAAGCCACCCAGACTGGTGACAGGGTGGTTCCGATGGAAAAGGCCTTCTTTCTCATCATTGGGGTGACTGGACAAGAGAAAGTATTGATAAATCTAGTGAGAAATTTTTCATGTCAGAATGTTAAATGCACAAAAAGTCGGCAAATAAGATAAATGTGACCCTGGACCTGGTCTTAAGTCGCTGGTGTATATTTTTAGCAATAGCCAAAAAAACATTGTATGGGTCAAAATTATACCTTTATGACTGGTTTTGTGGTCCAGGGTCACATATTCTCTCTCTCTCTCTCTCTCTCTCTCTCTATATATATATATATATACACACACATACACACACACACACACACACAATAATGAAAAAGATTGAATGAGTGATTTTTATAAGCAAAACATCCAACAAAAATTAGATAAAAAGAGTGGTTTATGCATGAAATAAGAAAAAAAAAAGTTTGCTAATGGGTAATGGGTTAAGAAAATTCAATATATATTCTCTGAAAACAAATCTTATAAGCTCACATATTTTTCTTCTTAAGTAAATTTAGCTTGTTTTATGGATGTTAACATCTTTTTGGACGAAAGATGAAAATACTGATTAAGTAAAAACTTCTTTTTTTTTGGCTATAAACACGAGGCATTAAAGGGATAGTTCAGCCAAAATTTTGTTTGTCACAATGTTGTCATTCACCTTCATTAAACTAAAAATTAGCAGCCAGGACATTCTTTAAAAACATTTACTTTTTGTTTTCAACAGAAGAATGAATAATAAGTTAAATTGAAAGAAATAAGTTAATATGGGTCATATGACAAGAGGGTGAATAAATTACAGTATTTTCATTTTCTTTTTGGGTGAACTATGCCTTTAATAGTGAAAATGTTATGACTTCTTTAATCTGTCAAGCTATTCGAGTTGATTTGTTCTCCTCTGTGAGACAAATATCCCTGCTCTCGTGTTTATTTAGCTCCACGGGTACAGCAATTTCCTTGCTTATCAATGTCCAAAAAGGCAATTTTCCATCTTCGCTTGCAATATTTGCAAAGCAAACACAAAACCCAACATGGCAGGATATCAGAATCCAAACTGCAAAACCAAACCACATTCCCTGTTCGCTCGAAGAAACACGTGCCAAAGCAATCAGTAAAAAAAAATGCTAAAGACAACAGAAAAACAACATTCATCAGGGAATATTTAAACAGATTACGAACTCTAAAAATCGACCGCAGAGGCAGTCCAATGAATTAATACATGCCTTTATTGTTTTTTACAAAAGACTAATTTTGGTTTGCTCTGGGTGCTTCTATGCGTCCTGAAAAAAGTGAAGAATAAAGAGTGGCTGCCCAGCTTTGTTAGACACGTCACCGCAACCGTGTCCAACGCTTGACATCGGCACACTCATTAAGCCTCATTTGAGATCTAGTTATGCTCCAGCCAAACTAAACACACAAAGAAAACAAAGAGACAAGGTGTGACATTGAATTGTGTTTGAAAACATTTCCAAAAGCTTGAGTAACTAATGACCTAACTTAGAGCACCTTGATGTATTTTTTTCCACATTAAAAATACATATTTGAGACTAATTTGACAGGTTTTCCCATTAAAAACTGCATGTGAGATGATGGGAAACGCTGTAGAGAGGTTTAATCTGGTTTTTGATTTCATCACGTTTAACTGTGCGTATATTTTATAGCCTGGCAAAGTGAATCCCTCTAGCTGACCAAAAATACGCATATCTGAGCAGTTCCAATATCCCTTAAATGATATAAAAGCAGAACTGGTTTTTAAACTTTTGTTGCACTCACTGAAGAAAAGAGATGCCTAAATTTGACTGAATGGTCAGTGGGAGCAGAACGAACGTGTCACACGTTTTAAACTCAACAAAATGGTAAAATACTATCAAGAGCATGCTCACAGATGAAAACAACAGAGAACAAAACAGCGTTGGATGAAGTGGATTAGAGCCCTGCACGGGCCTCAAATATAGGTCCTAGCCCGGCCCGTGTCCGACAGCTTATCAGAATTACCGGCCCGAGTCCGACCCGAGCCCGTCTTTTTTCCCCTTCTCCCAAAACAGCTTATACTACTGTTTCAGCTATTTAAATAGTTCAGTTTTGTATGTAATGGAAAAGTGATTATATTTTGTTTTCGTTTTTGTATAAAGTTAATTTAGAAAAACGTTTGGAGCATCTTTTGTTCGTTGAATGTACGTTTTTTTTTAACCCCTTCAGAGCTGATTTTTTTTTCATTCTAACGACCAAGCGGCACACAGTGAGTTGATCATAGCCTATGTTTGATCAAGCCTTCTCAAATCATCACGACTTGCCTAAAATAAAATCTATAAATATAAAACAGTTCAAGCATGTCACAAAGTTAGTTTAAATGTTTAACCTATATAAATGTGCGCTGTTAGACGCATATCCAAGCGTTTCTGTGGAGAGTGGAAGCTCAAGTGCGCTCTGCAGGACATGGAGGCGCCAGCGCGAAAAGTGATTATATTTTGTTTTCGTTTTTGTATAAAGTTAATTTAGAGAAACGTTTGGAGCATTTTTTGTTCGTTGAATGTACGTTTTTTTTTAACCCCTTCAGAGCTGATTTTTTTTTTTCATTCTAACGACCAAGCGGCAGACAGTGAGTTGATCATAGCCTATGTTTGATCAAGCCTTCTCAAATCATCACGACTTGCCTAAAATAAAATCTATAAATATAAAACAGTTCAAGCATGTCACAAAGTTAGTTTAAATGTTTAACCTATATAAATGTGCGCTGTTAGACGCATATCCAAGCGTTTCTGTGGAGAGTGGAAGCTCAAGTGCGCTCTGCAGGACATGGAGGCGCCAGCGCGATTACTTGCATTTTTTTCTAACAGTGGAAACAATTTAAAATACGCTGTCATTTTTGCTCATAAAGGTAAGAGTAATACATCATTCTAAACTGTAAAGGGTCTACTTTTATTTGTGTGCACACACAATATCAACAAAACGTTGTGCTTTTATAAAACAAACAGGATGCGCTTTCTGCCGTCTTGGTCTTGAACAGGAGCGCTTCACAATGATGAATCGAAACTCAGCGAATTGCCTCACAGACATGATAAAAATATATTGAAAGCTTTAAATTACTACTTTAAAACGAAATAATTAAAGTGGAAAATAGAAACTCTTTCATTATGTAATCCATAAAGATGCATTTCTCTCTAAAGGCATGTCCAATGAGGAGATGGTCAGTCATTTTTTTCATCACCATAATTGATGGATGTCTAAAATATAAAAATAAGGAAAAGCCTAAAACAGGCCTCATTATAATTTGTGTTTTATTTTATAATTCTATACAAAAAAAATAAAATATATATATAATGGCATATATGTAAAACTTTGTCCTATATTTGTATAGCTGCTTATATTTTCTGATTTTTATGTTGCTCTGTTCTGAATACCTTAAAATTTAAAGGATTTGTTGCAACGCAATTTTGTGTGAATTATTTATTAGCCTATTTTTTTTTAATCCATGCAGCAAATGTTTTAAAAACAGCTTTAAAAATTACTTTATTGCATTCCAGACACTTTTAAAGAACTTTTCACAATAATTTTTTTCTCTTTCGGCCGAACACCGAAAATGGCATTTTCGGCCGATAATTTTCGGCGGCCGAAAATTCGGTGCATCCCTAAAAAATATATATATAGCATTAGCATCAAGCAATAAATATTCACAAAATAAGTTTCAACCACTACAAATCACAGGAAAATCAGTTAATTAAAAGTCATTGTAAAAATAGATCAGGAAACTAAAGCTAGTTCAGAGAAAAGCATCATTTGTTTGTTGATTCCACTTACTTTGATAGTATGTATCTAATGCAATGACATCCACACATTTTAAAGTGTGGCTTGAGTGCCCAAAACTTTTTGGAGCTACTGTATGAATATCTTTTGTAATATTAATACAAATGTGGTTAGAAAAGGTACTGCTTCAAACTATTAATGCAGCCCAGATTTCTGTAGCGGAGGCCATGCGATATTAATTTTGTTAGTACTCAGAGTATGGTTCTGACCTCAGAGTAAGATCCAGAGGCTGAGCTGAGCTTAACAAAGAAAACACATGGTACTTCAAAATCCTTCAAGAAAGGAGGCTGTCTGAGCCATACCAAATATTGCATTTACACAGCATTAACTTAGTTAAATAGTTAGAGCGATAATTTCCCTAAAATCAAAAACTCACCCTCATGTCATTCTGACCCAGCATTATATGTTTTTACGGTAAGAAACGAAATTAATATGTCGAATGCATGGTGATTTATAAGGCAAATCTCCAAAAAAGCACCTTAAAAGCACCACAAAAATAGACCATGTAACTTGTACACTATCCTCCAAGTCTTCTGAAATCATAAGATAGCTCTGTATGAGGACGGACCATAATAAGATAACTTGCATGGTAAAAGAGCAGCTCAGATATTCTGTTTAACATCTCCTTTTGTGTTTAATAGAGTGTAATAGGAATGAGTAAACATTAACAATGCTGTGGTGAACTATTCCTTTAAACACCCTCAGTATCTGATGTCTCTGCAGCTGCAATAGCAACATGTCATTAAAACCTCCAGTGGCATGAGCCTGGTGCGCTGTCATATGAAGTCTATTTGTTATGTAATCACACCACTTCATTTAGCAGGAAACCAATACAGGCAGCTGTGTCAAATGACATTGACATCAAGGCCCACAGCAAAGAAGATCAATATGAGCTTTGTTTGGACTATTGATTTCTGAGCCCCACTAACCTGTGTTTGAGCAGCAGGGCTCGCAGCACGTTGGCTCGGTCTTCTGCTCTGATCTGGTCCGAGATTATCATGGTTTCCACCAGCAAGTGGGCGATGCCAGGGAGTGTGGTTTGATCCAGATCTAGCATTATGGCACCTGGGTAACAGAACCCCACGTTTATGATATTGGCATATATGCGTTAAAGCTTACATAACGGAATAATGCAAAAGAAGCCAAATTGTGGGATCATTCTAAAGACATATTCTCACTTCAAATGCCACAATTCAAATAATCTTCTGATGGAGTATAAATATGTTTTTTAGGCATTTAATTATAAAACAATGTTTATATATATATATATATATATAAAAGTAATTTTAAAAGTACTAATACTAATTACGTTACTTTTTATGGAGTTACGTTACTTTTTATAAAGTAATGCGTTACTTTACTTATACTGTACTTATAGCGCCATTTTCAAACAAATGCTCAACAAAAACAACTATCATGACATATACTGTTGCCATGATATCAAATTACTCATATTCTGATCATACCGCCTACTTCTAAATGGCCACTGTACTTTTTTTCTTGTTTTTGCAAAACCTCATGTCAGTCTATCACTGTCGTCCATGAAAGATGCCTTTTGTCAGGGTTGTCATTTTGGTTCCACAACCACAGGAACTGAAACTTACCAAAACCTTCGTTCTCACTGATGTGTTTTGACTGAATTTTTTGTCATGCTTTTTTGAAACTAATGCTAATGTTTACCTTGTTACCCTGACATTGAAAATAATCTGTTTTTCATGGTCAAAAAGTGGATATGCCCAAGAGGGTTTAATCCATTTATCTAATTTAAGTGTCCAGTTGAATTCTGTCAGTCATACAGCACTGGTTTGTCAAGTGCGTGGATGTTAGGATTGGAGCAGGATCACAGGCTCTGAGTGGGCTGGCAGAGCAGCCGACTCTTACCATGTGTGATGGTCCTACGGAGCTCCAGCAGGCTACGGAAGGACAGCGAGGCCACATGCGGTTTACCCCAGCGATCCGTCTCTGCCTCCACGTCTTCCTCAAACTTGATCCAACGTGCCGTCTCTTTCCAGCGCATCTCCTGGTTCTTATCCACTATCAGCTCATTGAGCTCCACAAACACCTACGGAGAACACGGTGTCAAACGCACATCATAAAGCACTTTTAATGAATCGTAACCAAAGTTACTTCAAGGCAATTCAGTTCACTTGGCAGCCATCTTGGAAATGCTCCCCGGGAGCTAATTTCTAGGAAATAGGCAAACAAGTAGAGCTCTGGTTGGAAGGGGAGCAAGACTGAAATATTTTGCAAACAAAGTATGACAGCGATATCATAAATCTTCTTTCGTTCTAGTATTTTTCATTCTAAAGTAAAAACACAGGTGATGGATCTATCAAAATGACTAAAAACCTTTCAAGACAGACCTACCGTGAGCTCTGAGGTTGTTATGTGATGATTTACGCTTCTGCTGAAGCCACAAGTCAGTGAGATTTCAGTCAATTTCAGTTTCATAAAACAAACGTTTTATGAGGGTTTCATTACCGAATTCTCAGTGCTGAGAGCTTTGCTATCAACAAAAAGATGACAACCAATCAGAGTTGTTGTTACAATGGAAGCCAGCATGAATCTTTCACTCCCATGAAGCACTGCAAATTACATCAAATAAGTCTACCTTCACTCTCCAACTACTTATATCTCCGTATATGATTAGACATTTAGTAATAAAAATTATAAATATATTCAGAAAAGTTGGTATTTTTACACTTATGATTAAGTAAATCAGTTTTGTTACTGCAAGCTAAATTTAGTTTTACTATTTTAAAAATCATTTTCATTCATTGAAATAAAGCTGAAACCAAAATATAAATATTAGAGTAAAAACTTCAAATTATACTTAAGAAATAATTATAAATGTTACCTTAACAACTAACAAAAAGATAAATAAATAAAAATAAAATAAAAATGAAATAAATGAAACAAAAATTAGATCAAATAAGTTTTAAATTGACATCATAAACTACAACAGATTAAAGCAAATTAAGGCTCAATTTAAAAATATTTAAAAACACAAAATCACAGTAAAATTAAAATGGAAAATATAAAAATAAAAGCTAATTCAAAATATTAAGAGATACTATAAAACCACTTATAATACTGAATTAAATGACTACTGAAGTAAATAATTTTTTTATCGTACTGAAAATTCTAATGTCATTTGCAATGGGGGAGTAGTTTATTGCCTTAATTACAACATTAAGTATTTTTTTCCCAAATAGCTTTTGCTTTGAATCCCAAGTTGCATGTTGATTCATCTCTGCTGCATGAAGAATACTGAAGGAACTGTTAAAATAAAAAAAAATAAAAAAGTAAAGTGCACCAAAGTGCTTAAAGAGTGTGCTCTATGGAGGACTTTTGAGACATGTTTTATGCATCTACATGAATCCTGAACTCCAGCGAGACAACTGATTCTCCTCCGCTGGTTGATTAAGAGCTTAGATCAGCAGATGCAGCCACATGAATAGCAGAGACTCCAGTGCTGACTGACTAAGAGCCTTATGTAATTAATCCAGCTGATTTTATTGAAGCCCACTGGATGAAACGGATCAATAGATATCAGCAAAGAGAAGATCACCAAATTTGGGGTCTCTTCTGCTCCTCCACATTGATTATCTCTAATAAAACCACCTCATCATCAGTATCAATGTCAGTCTGGGGAAAACAAAGGCTTTACTTTCAGCTTGGTCTTGAGGAGCAAAACAGAATCTCAAAATCAATACACGTTTTCGGCTAGTTTTTCAGTGTTTACTATATAATTGTGAGAGTCTGCCATGCTATTATTTGAATAATTTTTCCACACTGTTCTATTATTGATAAATCTTCTCATAAATGCCATATTAAAACATAACAAAGGTCAGTTTACTTTAGTATAAGTGAGCAAAAAAACTGTACGTCTGGCTGTGTGAAACTAGGTCTCATTTTTCTTTTCTCTGTGCGGTTAGGAAGCTCAGCACTCACCTCATGAGTTTTCTTGTCCATCCTCTTCCTCCTCTTCAGGCTGGACAGAGGAGGTGAGCTATTGCTGGTTCGTGGTAATTGACAGCGTGATGATTTCTTGACGAGGTGACGTCTAACCCCAGGATTGTCCTCAAAACGGTGACCTTAAGGTGAAAGTGAAGAGAAAGGTTTAGGTAAATACAATAAATAGAACTGTCAGGTTTGTAAAGGCAGCTACAGATGTGGGGGATAAAATAAGTGAACCCTTGAATTTACCATGGTTTTGTGCATAAACTGGTCAAAACACACAGTTTGCTTTAACAAATAACACACAAGCATACATTTTTGTGTCTTTATTGAACACACTGTGTAAACATTCATAGCAGGGCTATTATCATTAACTAGAACTATTATAAACTTTAAAACTATTATTAAAACATTTTTGTTTAGCTGAAATAAAATCAAACTTAAACTAAATGAAAATGAGTAATGTTGCCTTGAAATAAAATGCTAATTAGACGTAAATAAAAACTAAAACGGAACTAAAACTTTAACTGAAATAAAAATAAATTAAACCTAATTAGTAATGAAAAAAATGGCAAAAGTACATAACAAAATGACTATAAATGAAACTAAAATAAAAAGTAAAACTGAAAATATAAAAATAATAGCCAGTTCAAAAGATTAATAAAAACACTTCCAACATACTATTTGAGGCTGAACATATCCCATCATTCAGATATTATGTATAATCTGGTAATAAATATAAAGTGTTGCACATTCTATGAGTGCAGAAATTAGTATTGAGTGCTGTCTGTTTAATATGTACCACTGAACAGAAATTTAGTAGTTTAGGGATAGTTCACCAAAAAATTACAAAAAAAAAATCCATACTATGGAAGTCAATGGCTACCATCAACTGTTGGTTACCAACATTCTTCAAAATATCTATAGTAAATGATGACAGAATTTCTGGGTGAACTATCCCTTTCAGCGCTACTCTGTAAGAACTTTACTTAACATTGACTTGCATTACAATGCTATGTTGTAAGTAGGGATGCACCGATACCAATAGTGTCTCCCATCAGGTAACCAAAAAGTTCCACTGTACACACACTTGAACACTTGGGCCAAATACAGGAAATGCATCATGTAAGTAGACCTGTTTTCAGGTGCAAAACCAGCAAGTGTGAGACTTGACAGGGACACAATGACCAGATTGGAGGTGTTGGTCAGAGCTGTACTGCAATACAAAAAACTCTCAAATTTGGATATAATACTATTCGCAAAAAGCTTTGCCTGATCCATGCCTGGAAAAAGAGATTTTAGAAGACATAACATTAAGAATTGTTAAACATTGCAGAACATTAAGAACTTGCATAAAGACAAAGCGAGTTAAAAAAAACGCTCACAAGCCTTGATATTCATCAGTCGATGACAAAACAAATGGCCATAAGATTTATACAGAAGTACATGGTAAATCCAAGGGTTCACATAGCTTTTACTCAACTGTAGCAATGAAATTGCATACATTTGTGTGATTGAGAATAAAAGCGTGCCTAGAAAAACAAGAGAATCAGAGGCCTTCTCAGCTGAGCGCAACTAAGAGGCGTATTTTGGATGCTAGGCCTTTCCAAACAAAATTGCTGTGATTTAATATTGTATCATTTTAGCCCACAAACCGAGGTTTTTATTGAATTTCGGATAATTGAAGGGGTGTATTATGAGAAACCCTCTCTCTCCAGCTGTTCTGAGTGCCAAGTAAAAGGCCGGGGCTCTCCAAGGGTTGAGGCCTGCCAGGACGCCCAAGGCCTCAGCTGGTTTGTGTTGTCCCAGTAGCCCGGGGATGTTCGGTAAACAAACTTCATTTTTTATTCTTTCTCTCCTAGAGTTGCTCATGCATCTAAACACCCCCCACCCCCCCTTCATAAAAAATTTGAAGTGCACACACTGGTGCTGGGCCTTTTCCCAGGGGTAGAGCGCTAACAATATGGTGGCCGTGCCTTTTGGCTGTACTCTGGTTGTGCTTTTCATGGCAAGAGAGCAAAAATCCTAGAGGAGACCAAAACAGCCAAGTTTTCATCAAAACAGCACAGGATGAAACCAACTCAGGCCACAAACGTGTGTTTGACGCACAAAAGTGCTGATTTTAAATCTCAGTTCAAGCATTCGATCTGTCTTTTTTTGTTAGCGTTACCTATTGAAGCTGAAAAGAAACAGCGAGACTGAGAGATAAGATGGAAATTGATCTCTGCTAGACTGTCTGTCTGCTCTTCACACAGACCTTTCCCAGAGGAACTGCAGAGAGAATCACAGACAGACAAAGACCTTGAGGGAAACTCACTAGTAAACAGTCTACACAAAGACAAAAGCATCAGGCCTGAGGGTTTTACTGTTTATCAAAATATAAGTATGCTTCTTAGTGAAAAGCAGTGTTTAAACTGGAATAGTTCAGGCCCATCATGTTTTATATAAGGAACAGTTTCTCCAAATCTGGTGGTTATTTACTCATGTTGAAAACCTGTATGACTTTCTTTCTTCTGTAGAACACAAAAAGAGAATGGATAATGTACTGGTTGCTTTTTTTCAGGGAATTACAATGAATGCTTGAAAAAACAAACAAACCATGATCTTAATTTGGATTCTTTTGGAACTAGTTATATTGTGTCTAAAATATGGAGTATTAAATGATTGATGATTGATTCAGTCTGTGGCTGATGTAAGAAAGATGACTAATTCTTATGCAAATATTACAATGACATTATCTTCTGTCGGCAGCACATCAGATACGGTGCAGTGTAATGACAAGACCACTCAGTATGCAAATAGATAGAAGAAAGAAGGCCATTCGAAATATGCAAATATTGCAATGATGCCACAGTTGACTATCAACGTAAACTCAAATGCACATTCAAAAGTATGCAGCCAGTGAGATTGTTTAAGGTTGTCGAAAGAAGTCTCTTCTGCTCACCAAGGTTGAATTGAATTATTTCAATACATTTTAAAATGCAATTTATTCCTGTAATGATGACAAAGTTGAATTTTCAGCATCATTACTCCAGTCTTTAGTTACATGATCTTTCATAAATTATTCTAATATGATGATTTGGTGCTCAAGAAACATTTCTTATTATTATCAATGTTGAAAACAATAGATTTTTTAACAACGTAAAAGTCCTTTCTGACACTTTTGATCTTTTAATGCATTCTTGCTGGATAAAAGTTTTTTTTTTTTTTATCTTACTTCATGCTTTTAGACTAGAGTGTAAGTCAAAGAAAGTTTTCAAACATTCAAAATGTAAAAAAGAAAATCTAACACAAAAATTGCTTCGCCACAAGTGCTCAAGGCCCAATTAATTGCAGAAGAGCAAACCTCCAACCATAATACATAAGAGATATCAATAAAAATCACTGTACTTTATGTCGGAATCAAGTTATTGTGTATTATGACTCTGGCCTGAGATGCGTGTGTGCGTGTGGAGGTTTGGCAGCACATGTATGTGTCAACAGGAGGGGATCTGGAACTTCATAATCCATTTTCTCAAACATGCCACATCACTGGAGGCCATGATATGTTTCATATCAGCAATCTGTTTGCAAGGACTCGGCTTGACACTAATTAGCTTGTATTTCCCAACAGGATCAATAAAACAGATTCCCAGCAATCAATTTTCAATGCGAGCAAGATCTATAGAGGGTGGAGTGCATTTTTTTACAATGTCACAACCGCAGTCATGTGAATGGAAAATCATCAAAAGCCGCCTGTTAGACATTCTTCGATGCTTTTTGCCATTTATGAACCTAAACTATTGTCAAAGACAGACAATGGCAAAATTCAGTCGAAAAATGATGTAAGTGTGAAGCAAAGTGGAGGTCGCTGTGACATTTGCAAAAACGAAGGTGGCTGGAAAATATTACCCTTCACCAAGCTGCCAACTTTTTAACAGTAAGCACACTTACGGATCGGTTCGACTGGGGAGCCAAGGTGCGAGTGGATGGACTCCAGAAGGTCATAATCATCAAAATCCAGCACAAACTCCTCAAAGCCGTCCACGGCGAAGCTCCCCAGAGGGTTTTCCTGATCCCCATAACACCCCTTTCCAGAGTCCACATTGGAGCCGCCGCTCGTGTCCTTCTCCTTCCCCACGTCTGTCATCTCCACACCTGGTACCTCCGGATCATCCAGGATGCAACCCTCTTTCGTGCCACTATTTTGTACCTTCTCCCGTCAATAATGTAGAACTCAAAAAACTGATGCAAAATTAGTTTTTACTGCATCCCAGTCCAATCTTCAGGGTTTTAGGAATGGATCCTGGAATCAAGAACTATGGAATGACCATGAATCGTGCAATTAATCTTGTTTGCAATCCAATTTTGTCCAAGAAGAAAGAAGAAAAAAAAAAGATAATCTCTCAGCTGGGCCCTCAATCCATAGAGAGCTTGTAATATCCACCTGGATGCCTGATGAGAAAATAGTTTCTGGCCTCAGGGTTTCCAAACAGATGAGCAGTGGTTCTGTGAGACGTGTCTGCTTGTACGCAAGCAAACAGCAGGGAACACTGAAATTGGCTGACAATCCAGAGGAAATGTTGATCCAACTGAACTACTTTTGAGGTCTCGCACAAATCTATTGGCTGCCTCTGTGATTTCCATGACGTTGTCGATTGATCCCGTGGCTGCATGAGGGACAGAGATGCCATCCTCTGTCCGGGTTTCCCTCATCAGGTCCGAAGCTGGTTACACCACCCTATCAAAACAGCACAGGTGAAATCCTCCATCCGAAACAACAGCGGTGCCGATGAAGTGCACAACATGCCACACATCACACAGCGCTGTCTCCACATGACTGATCTCCATGGAAACCACGGCTGCTTCTAGAACTTGTTTTCAAGCTCTTACCTGCCCGGTGATGAGCCAATCACCGTCCAGATGCGTCCAAAAGTCTACATAGTAAGACATTTGCAAGGTTTATTTACATATTATGCATATCAGAGGAACACTGTATTGCTCTTTTATAGAGACATAAAGATAACTCAATTATGTTTAATTTAGATAAGAACTTTGTCTTAGATGTTTCCAATAAAATTCATTAGGAAAAACAAATATGGACTCAAATGAACCGATTATGTAGATAAGATAAAGAGCTCAAATAATTTGATTTTGGGAGATTTTAATAAGAAATGTGACCCTGGACCACAAAACCAGTCATAAGGGTCCATTTTTGAAATTGAGATCATCTGAAAGCTGAATAAATAAGCTTTCCATAGGACAACATTTGGCAAAGATACAATTAGTTGAAAATCTGGAATCTGAGGGTGCAAAAAAAAAATCTAAATATTGAGGAAAATCAGCCTTATGAGCTCATATTGAAATCTATTACTTTTCATTACAAAAAAATAAAAAGATGAGGGGCCTGACATTGAAAGAGATCTCATTTGTGGTTATTCAACAATTAATAAACTAATAAATGATTTTTAAAAAAATGCAAACAAATGTAGTTTTTACTGAATATACATCCATGTTCAAGAAATATCCAAATTTGTATGTTATTTTATTTTATTTTATTTTATAATGCATTTTATCTGCCCTGTAATGGCACTGTAATCACATTGCTGTCTAGGAGAATTTTGAGACAATGAGTAAAATTATTCATTTTAAAATTAGATTAATTTATATTTCATAAACATGAAAATAAAATAAAATAAAATAACCCTGTAAGTGTATTGTAATCATCACATTACTGTCTAGGAGAAACAACTGAGATATGAAAAAGACCACACTTGTGGTTATTCAACAATTGATGAACAAACTCATTCTGAAAATAAGATGCAAACAAAAGGGTCATTCAAAAAATAAAGTGAGAAAATCAATTCAGTGGATTACAAGTGATATGTATATCATCTAAATGCCCTATAAAGGTGTCACACATTTGAAATCACTGGCATGGAGCGGGACAGACTCAGATATGAGAGGTTTATAGCAAGCTAGTGTGATGCAGGGCTTAAATTCAATGGCCTGTTCCACTGTGGCGGCCTCATTTGTAATTTGCTGCGGTACAGCAGTCAATGCTTCCTCTTTTCTAAAAGCAGGAAGGGCTGCGGGCGGGTCTTTGGGAAGGATAATCAATTGCAACAGTGAAGATAATTATAGCCAGAGGGATCACATCCACAGAGCCGCTGCAGCCCTCACCTAAAAGCACTCTGCTGGACTCTGCTAGACTTCATTCATGGCCAGAGTGTGGACTATTTAGCCACATTACATGCACTGTACGTCAAGTAGAGTAAACAGCAGGATCATTCATGAAATGAGCCTGCATCGATGCACCAGATGGATATATCTATGCTGCCTTCAAAATCCAACCAGATGCAGGAATGTTATTATAATTAAGATTAAATAATTTAACAATGATTATATAAAAAATTCAGAATAATTTAACTAATTATGATAACTTAAAATTATTTATGCACTGTATATAGTATGCATTATAGAATACTGTAGTAACATTAAAGATCAAAATCACAAGATCACAATGCACTAAACTTAAGCTCTGTGAGGATCATCTGGCTCAATTAAGGAGAGTGTGTCCACTGTCCAGCCATTCCCATGGCTTGACAAATCACCACATGACACACAGAGGAACAGCTGGGAGGGCAACTGGAGCATGGGAGCACATTTAAACCAAACCCTTCACGCCAGGAAGAACTTTACAACCCTGCTTCTAGGAAAACATAGTCATGTGCAGCACATCTTCAGGAATCCTCCTTTCCATGAATAGGGTGTAAAATAGTGTCTTTATCTTGTTTTTTAAAAGAACAGTTTAAAAAAAAATGTAATTTGTTTTTTAGCAAGAGTCTGTGACATGAAGTGCCTAACCTTTAAAAAATTAGTCATTGTCCAGTCCAGTAGGTCAAACTAAATATTACATGAGCAGTTTTATTTTATATTTTGTTTATTTTTGCAACCATGATACCGCAACCCTGTTTATCTCAACATCTGTTTATCTAAACATCAAAATAAAATGGTTTTGTTTTTATATTTTTTGTTTTAATTAAAAATTTTAGTTAAAGTTTTAGTAATTCTTCTGTGTATTTTTGTCATTTTTATTATTTTTAATGTCTATACAGTGTTTTTCATAACTAAATGAAATGAAATAGTTTTATGCTCTATACAGATCTATACAGGTGGAGCTGGGGAAAGTGGAGGGTTTCAGAGGAACTCTAAAAGTGTGCTGCGAACTGCTCAGTGAATGCTAACCAGCCATTTAAATGTAAAGCAGCAAGTTCATTCATGTTGCGTATGCAACATGAACCAATCAGCTTGTGCCAAGTTCAATGCTGGGAATATCATCAGTGTGTGTTAAGGACTCTGTGCCATCAAGAGTTTCATGACAGAACTTGGCATTTACACTATACACTTGGTGAAACAACCCAGGGTAGACAAACTGACAGGTTGCCAGGTCTGCGAAACAGAACCAGCAAAATGGCTGTTCAAAACATTTGTACGCAGTTTTCCCCTCCAGCAGTGGTCCCCCTCCGAAATACCTGAGGGGAAAGGGATCACTTTAAATCGTGCACTAAAAAAACAACCCGGCAACAGTGTAAAAGTAGCCCAATTCCACTAGAAAACCACAGACTTGGCAACACTTTTAATCACCACCGTCGCTTTTTCAATGATGTACGACTCACATTGACAGGAGAATACCCAATCTGTCCACTTACATGGCAGACGCAAATGCACTTATCCGATTCATACCAGATTTATTTTTACACATGAATGAGACCTGAAACTGATCTGACAATATTCGAATCCATGCGCGTTTTTCCTGCTTACATGTTCGTGGGGCATATCCTACCTGTGCCACATGGGAGGAAAAATTGGAATTGGGTCACTTGAACCATGTAATGTAAATCCAACCTTAGTTATCTATAATCCTGTTCCTGGAGGGCCAACATCCTGCAGAGTTTAGCTCCAACCAGTTGCTTGGAAGTTTCTAGTGAGTCTTAAAGACCTTGATTAGCTGGTTCAGATGTGTTTAATTAGGGTTGGAGCTAAACGGGTGAAAAGGTTAAGCTTAACAATTGCGGTCACCACTGCTATGGACAGCCATTTGATATTACCTACCTATTCTTCATGTTATGTTGATTTTATCTCAAATAACAGTTAAACTAACATTTCTCCCAACCAAAAAAAAAATTAGATTTGTGTTTATAATACTTTAAAACAAAGTAATGGGACACCAGAGTGTACTCTATTCATGGAAAGTGCCAATTACACTCCTGCAAGGGTTTTTAATGGAGTAGTAGTATTCTTGGGCTGTCATACCCTGTAATCAGTTGAGCTTACTTTATTAAGGATAATAATTAATGTAAAAAAAAAACGGGAAGCATTTTGGTGCATGGCGCAGATCCAATGATCCTGACCACATCTGAACATCTTGAAGGCTTGTTTACAACCGCGGGAAAGGGAGGAGAGGGCAGGCCGAGTGCTGACCACGGCCAGCCAATGATCCTGCTGCTCTGCTTTCCACCAAAACACATTTATGAGTATGGACACAAATACCCCAGCGCCCCCAAATTTACTAGAGAGCTTGCCAATGCAGACCTCTAAGTCCACTAAACAAACACTCCCTGTCATCACTCCCCTCCTCTGGAGTGAGTGTTTAATGTGCATTTGGAGGGGCCATGAGCTTTGGCTTGTCAAGATCAAGTTGAACCGTCGGCCTGAGACTTGTTCGTTGGTGTGGCTCCAATGACACATGAAATCAAACATGCCTATCTAATTTTGTTTGAGTTACAGCACTGATTTCAATTAAGATCGAATGGCCTCAACAACATGCAAGTTGTCTGCTTTAATCCTTATTTTAATCATCATGGCTACACACATTAAAAACTCAAATCAGTAAGTGCACTGATTTTTGAGACATAGGACAAAAGGGCTGAAAAAAGATTAAGGGCTACAGGGCTGAAAAAAGATTAAGTTTACCAGAATCCAGGGGGAAATAATAGATAAATAAAAATGATGTACGTTCTTAATTAAGTACTGTCTTAAAGAAGATGCATGATTATCATTAAAAAAAAAAAACAGACCAGGACCCTGAAATAAAGCTTTCTTGATTTAATCAGCCATCTGTGAATGTTTTATGCTCACCACACTGAAAGAAAAAAATATATACACACAAAACATTATTGTGTATGTATTGTTTTCCAGTTAAAATGTCTAAAAATCCTTGAAACTAAATAATTTTACTTGAGAAACAGAACTGTACAACATATTAAGACCTGTTTCCAAAAACAGTTAGATCTATTATATGTTATTTGTCATATTGCAATGCTTTTTTCCCCCATTTGTTTTAACTTCTTTATACTTAAAGTCCAGTAGATAAAGATCCATAAAATATCTAGCACCACAGTGCTTTCCATTGTTTTTACATATATATATATATATATATATATATGTATGTATATGTACAGTGCTGTGAAAAAGTTTTTGCCCCCTTCCTGTTTTTTATTTATTTTTTGCATATTTGTCACACTTGAACGATTCAGATCATCAAACAAATTTTAATATTACACAAAGATAACTTCAGTAAATACAAAATGCAGTTTTGAAATAATGATTTCATTTATTAAGGGAGAAAAGCTGTCCAAACCTGCCTGGCACTACATGAAAAAGTAGCAGGAGGGGGCAATTAATTTTTCACATTGGGCCAGGTAGGTTTGGACAGCTTTTTTCCCTTAATAAATTAAATCATCATTTAAACACTGCATTTTGTATTTACTTGCATTATCTTTGTGTAATATAAAAAAAAACAATTATGGCAGGTCCTGAAGCTCAGACCATCACACTACCACCACCATGTTTGACTGTTGGAATTATGTTCATTATGTTCTTT
>NW_015656197.1:364354-379435 GCF_001515625.1 Sinocyclocheilus rhinocerous
CAGGTAGGTTTGGACAGCTTTTTTCCCTTAATAAATTAAATCATCATTTAAACACTGCATTTTGTATTTACTTGCATTATCTTTGTGTAATATAAAAATTTGTTTGACGATCTGAATCTTTTAAGTGTGACAAATACGCAAAAAAAAAAAAAAAAAAAAAACCGGGAAGGGGGCAAAAAACTTTTCACGGCACTATATATATATATATATTTATATACATGTGTGTGTGTGTGTGTGTGTGTGTGTGTGTCTGTGTATACATTATATATGTATGTGTATATTATATATTACTTTACACTTAAAAAAAAATGTCCCAGTGCAGTGAGAAAAATTACAGCTGTATTAAAATTATACTCTTTAATAACAAGTCTTAAATTGCATGCAGTGTTGCTATTCAAGTAAATGTATCGGATTTTAGGAATTTTTAGATATTTATTAGTAATTTAATTTTGATAAAATAAAATATGAAGAAATATGAAATTGTGCATAGGAATATTCCAGTGATCATATCTGATATAAAAAATGTCAAAAGGAAAAGCAGGTAAAACTGAGGAGATGTTTTTGTCTCATATCTCAAATATCAGTGAATATTAGTGTCCTGTTTTTTTTTTTACATCCCTTCCAGAATTTACTTTGCTTACTTTTCATGTCATCCAGATCAGCGCTGGCTAGCATCTGAGCCTCCGCCTCGTCTGTAGGTACTTTCTGGTACACCGCAGTCTCTATGGCTGTCATGCTGCCTATACAGATGCGTTCTCGTAGGTCATAGCTGGTCCGCTGGGCTCCAGCCAGCCGGTGGACGGGCTTCCTGCGAAACCAGCCTCGCGTTGCCATACTGGCAGGTTCTGGAGATGGGCTAAACCTGTAAAAAGAAACCTACAATTGAGTATTGCCTTAAAAACTATGCTTTTAACAAATTTTATGTTCATTGTTATTAGTCTGATGGCATTAACAGAACTGCATTGCTAATCGAGAGAAAGATGAACATGATTCTAGGTGGCTGGCTTAACCATTTCTCAGAAATGCTGAAAAGGACAAAAAAAAAAATGGAAATGTTGTGTTTATATTTGTAATTTCTTAAAACTAACTTTTGACTTAATGGACAAATACACTCAAAAAAGGTTGGCGGTAAAACAATTTTCACTTAGAAGTTGCTATTAAATTATTATTGAATATTAAATTAAACTTGAAATTTTTATGTAGAAGGACTGAAAAAGTGTTTTCTTGTAAAACATACTCCAAAGGACTTTATTTACAACTTTTAAAAAGAACTTATAATAATTTATTAAACTAGCTGCATCTTCTCAACTATACATTTTTCAAACTAAGCTTAAGATGCATCATAAATTCAGCTTAATGCTCGCCATGGTCCCAATTACTTTATATTTATTTCATTTAATAGTGTATTTACAATTAATTAGCTGCATAGCTAAATTTCATCTGCAGATAATTGCTATTCAGTTCATACAGAGTTGAAATTATACACCGTAAGAAATTAATAAATAATAAACAAATATTATGTGAGATTAAACTCACTAAACCACTGCACATCATGTTGGTGCATTTGCATTAATTTAATGTCAGAGACCCAGACAAATAGGGGGGGCCCATAATTCAAAGCAACAATTAAAGTTAAATAACGCAGGCCATGCTATAAATACATGTCTAATGATGGTTTATTTGTACATTAACCTTAACCAATTGTGCATAATTTATATATGTTGCAAGAAGCCAGTTAGCCAGCAGAGGGCAATCAAATACAACTTTTCCGGTTCATTCCAATTTTTTCTTTTTTTTTTTCAATGTCATGGATGAATATTTACTGAGGAATGCACTATTTTACAGAGGGAGGTCAAACTGACAGTTTTCACCTGAGATTTGGAGCCAAATTAAAAGAGGGGAAATAAAAAAAAAAGTGACGTGACATGCGGCCAAGTATGGTGACCCATACTCGGAATTAGTGCTCTGCATTTATCCCATCCAAAGTGCACACACACAGTAGTGAACACACACCCGGAGCAGTGGGCAGCCATTTATGCTGCGGCGCCCGGGGAGCAGTTGGGGGATCGGTGCCTTGCTCAAGGGCACCTCAGTCGTGGTATTGAAGGTGGGAGAGAGCGCTGTACATTCATTCCCCCCACCTACAATCCCTGCCGGTACGAGACTCGAACCCACAACCTTTTGGGTTATGAGTCCGACTCTCTAACCATTAGGCCACGACTTCCCCCTCTTATTATTAGTAGGACTGATAGGTCTATTAGTAAAATTAATTGAATTTAGCTATCTTTGTTGCATTAAACGCCAATGGTGACAGTTCACAAATGGAAAAAAGCACTTTTTGTATTTTATGTTTTGTGTGTGTGTGTGTGTGTGTGTGTGTGTTATGCAAGATCTAAAAAAAACATACGTATTAGCTTGCTTATAATTATTATATCTGATCCAGATTGAAGAAATATGATTGCAAGTAAAAATATCTTTTCAATATCTTCACAAAATGTTGTTCGGAACGATATGATGGTGAGTAAATAATGATGGAATTATAATGTATTCTTCGATCAACCCATTTAACATGCATAAGTGTTTTTAGCACTTCAAGGTTATTTTAAATAAATAGTCAAATACCTGTTGGAAACCTCCTCCTCCTCTCCTCCATCCGGTCGTTCTTGTGTTTCCTCCAGCTCCTCCATTTCGGCGGGGCTGGGTGGGGTCTCCTCACTGCTCGGGGGTCTCTCGCTCTCCATATGGAAGCTGGTGAGAGGGAGATCGGCCGCCAGATCCTCTTCACTTCCCAAACTGAGCTGTGAGATCACAACACCTGTCAGCATCTCTCCATTATCCCATCCCATCTCTCACACAGTTATCCCAACATATCTAGTAGTGCAGAAAGAAACCCTACTGTATACAGCATACTATTTTTAATAGCATGTGAATTCAAATGCAATGAGAAACACTTCAAGCAATAGTATTCTACACTATTGTCACACAGCCGCATTATAATATGTTGCATGCTTAATTTAGTAAGTGCTAATTGTTAGTGGTTATCTTTGCATTCTATTGCACTTAGGTAGTAGAATTATTCTGACTAAAACAAACATTTTTCTAAAATATTAATCTAAATTTTTCATCTAAAATATTCCTTGTTAGCCATTATGTAGGTTCAAATTTCTAGATACAAGTAATAACAAGTAATAGTATTTTTTTATGAAAGCAGTAATAGCAAATGGACTATTGTAATGGCTTTATAATTTTTAATTTAATGATTTTAAGTTTAACTACTTTCAAATAGTAATCAATTTAAATGTGAACCCTTTTTCACATAATGTTGAATTGCACAAACTCTACATAGATAAATTCACAATATTTGTTTTCATTGCTTTTAAATTGCTATTTTTTTGGAGGACAACACTGGGCAGGATGTGGAATAACTATTTTGTAAATAAAAGATTAAAATTAAGTTATTTTAATTAAAATATATATATATATATTTGAATCAGGAAATAATCGGATTAATTGATTATCAAAATTGTTAGTTGCAACTCTACAATAATGTCTTAACTTGAGAGTCCAATCACAAGAGTCAAGAACGAGATATAAAATTAAAACCTGCATTCAATATTATTTCCATAATTATTATTTCACACTTGAAATGGAAGGTATAGTCAAGTGCACTGCATCATGGGATACAATATACCATGCAGCAGTAAGTCATTCAGGGAAATCAGTACTAAAAAGTCACTTATACATAATGCATTCTGCAAAATTAGTAATATGGTAAACACTTCAAGTTACCTGTGGCAGCTCTTCAGATGGTTCAGTAGGCGTGGCTGCTTGGCACTGTCCCTCAGTCTCAGACTCCGCCTCCTCCTCATCCACCTCATGAATAGTGGGCGTGTCACAGAAATTAATTACATTTTAAAATATATTAAAATAGAAAATAGTTATTTCAAATTGTAATAATATTTCACAATATTACCTTTTTTTACTGCATTTTTGATCAAATTAATGCAGCCTGGGTGAACATAAAAGACTTCTTTCAAAACCATTAAAAAAAAAAAAACGTTTAACGGTGGTGTAGAAGTACATCTGTTTGTCGACCAAGACTGTGCAAATATTCTAAAAATTAATTCCATTTGGTGCAATTCTGGCCACAAAAATAATGATAATAATAAAAAAATCACACAGTTTGTCTAAGTCTGTGAATTTGATGCTGACTGTACGAGTAGTTCTTGCAACGGAGACGTTAATGTGTGATTTGTCCTGCAGCTGCCTCTCGGCTCCGCTGTGAATGAATCACAGGCTAGTTTACACCTCCCACTACTGTCGCCAAATGTAGATGGAAATGTGGGCCTTGATTTATCAGGGTCCGGAAAGCGACTGGCACAGACGCAGCCCCACGGGAGGCCGGGGAATGTGAGAGAGCCGTTAAAAGTCTTGTCTGTACTTCTGAGGCACCGTCTATAGAATTACACATCTGAACATGGAACATGATGTTTTGAAAACATTTAAAGTTTAATAGCTTTTAACGAAGTATGTTTTGAAATGACTGTATCTTTGACCTAATTTACACATTTATTAATATTTGTCTCCAGGAATCCAGTCACAAGCGGTCAGCACTAAATGCAGCTCTAAACACTGATGTGCAAAAATGCTTCATGCATTTTGTGGAAACTGATCGGGACTCTTAGAGTGCGATCTGCCATGTGACAAACAGGTTTGGCTCAACTATGCTCAGATTCAAAGAAAATGGAGCGTGAAAATTGATATCAGATCAATACAAATTCAATTTCAATCAAAATACTTTGAAGCCATTTTACCTCAGTTACAGCGTTGGCGCAGCTACTGCATGTTTTTTATGGCAGAACAGATCCGATCAATCAAACCAGATTTGAAGGAAGTCAGAAATGCACTGATTACATTTAAATTATGAATGCTAATGTGTCCTATACCACCTACTGTACTGTCAATAATCAATTATTCCAAAACAAGTCAACTTTGCCAAATTCATGGGTGAAAAACAACCATCTTATAGGAAAAAAAGGACCAGCAAAATACTTGAAATGTTGGTGGCAAAGTGTTATTTTAGTATTATATATTATAATACTAAAATAACACTTAAATAAATAACTAAAATAACATTTGTATTTACCTTAAATTTTTTAACCAGTTTTCATTTCAGTAATTTTAGTACTTTAACCTAAACTTATCTATTTCAGTTAGTTGCCTTTTCTGACCATTATTATTATTATTATTAAAAAGAATAAAATATGCATAATAATAATAATCTACATTAATAATTTATATTATTACTATTATTACTATTAATGTTAATTTAAATGAAAGAAATAAAAACTAAAACCGATAATAAGAATAAAAATGTATTAACATTTATTATTATTATTATTATTATTATTATTAAAAAAATCACACAGTTTGTCTAAGTCTGTGAATTTGATGCTGACTGTACGAGTAGTTCTTGCAACGGAGACGTTAATGTGTGATTTGTCCTGCAGCTGCCTCTCGGCTCCGCTGTGAATGAATCACAGGCTAGTTTACACCTCCCACTACTGTCGCCAAATGTAGATGGAAATGTGGGCCTTGATTTATCAGGGTCCGGAAAGCGACTGGCACAGACGCAGCCCCACGGGAGGCCGGGGAATGTGAGAGAGCCGTTAAAAGTCTTGTCTGTACTTCTGAGGCACCTTCTATAGAATTACACATCTGAACATGGAACATGATGTTTTGAAAACATTTAAAGTTTAATAGCTTTTAACGAAGTATGTTTTGAAATGACTGTATCTTTGACCTAATTTACACATTTATTAATATTTGTCTCCAGGAATCCAGTCACAAGCGGTCAGCACTAAATGCAGCTCTAAACACTGATGTGCAAAAATGCTTCATGCATTTTGTGGAAACTGATCGGGACTCTTAGAGTGCGATCTGCCATGTGACAAACAGGTTTGGCTCAACTATGCTCAGATTCAAAGAAAATGGAGCGTGAAAATTGATATCAGATCAATACAAATTCAATTTCAATCAAAATACTTTGAAGCCATTTTACCTCAGTTACAGCGTTGGCGCAGCTACTGCATGTTTTTTATGGCAGAACAGATCCGATCAATCAAACCAGATTTGAAGGAAGTCAGAAATGCACTGATTACATTTAAATTATGAATGCTAATGTGTCCTATACCACCTACTGTACTGTCAATAATCAATTATTCCAAAACAAGTCAACTTTGCCAAATTCATGGGTGAAAAACAACCATCTTATAGGAAAAAAAGGACCAGCAAAATACTTGAAATGTTGGTGGCAAAGTGTTATTTTAGTATTATATATTATAATACTAAAATAACACTTAAATAAATAACTAAAATAACATTTGTATTTACCTTAAATTTTTTAACCAGTTTTCATTTCAGTAATTTTAGTACTTTAACCTAAACTTATCTATTTCAGTTAGTTGCCTTTTCTGACCATTATTATTATTATTATTAAAAAGAATAAAATATGCATAATAATAATAATCTACATTAATAATTTATATTATTACTATTATTATTAATAATGTTAATTTAAATGAAAGAAATAAAAACTAAAACCGATAATAAGAATAAAAATGTATTAACATTTATTATTATTATTATTAGTATTATGCTGCTTCTACAATAACGTTGATATTAACTAACTAAAATTAATATTAATAGCAATTAGAATTACACAATTATTTTATTATTATTATTAATAATAATAATTTTAATAAATATTAATAAAATACTGATATCAATATAAATAATAGTTGCAATAATTATAATCAATATTATTATTAATATTACTATTATTAATCAAAATCTGTCTCAAATGACCACTAAACTTGAACACTAAACTAAACAGATGTCAAAACTTTTCTAACCAACATGACATTAAGATTATCCACTCAGGAATTATTGAAAATTGAGTGCACATATGTGATCTTGGACCACAAAACCAGTCATAAGTAGCACAGGTATATTTCTAGCAATAGCCAAAAATACACTGTATGGGTCAAAATTATCGATTTTTCTTTTATGCCAAAAATCATTAGGATTTAAAGATCATGTTCCATGAAGTTGTTTTGTAAATTTCCTACTGTAAATATATCAAAACTTAATTTTTGATTAGTAATATGCATTGCTAAGAACTTCATTTGGACAACTTTAAAGGTGATTTTCTCAATATTTTGATTTTTTTTGCACCCTCAGATTCCAGATTTTCGAATTGTGGTATCTCAGCCAAATATTGTCCTATCCTAACAAACCATACATCAATGAAAAGCTTATTTATTCAGCTTTCAGAATGGACCCTTTGACCCGTATGACTGGTTTTGTGGTCCAGGGTCACATATAATTGTGATGAGTTACGCATCAGACAGTATTTACACTCAAAGTCTTTCTCATTGTAGCTGCGGCCCATTTTGTCTGCTCCATTGATGGCAGACTCAGTGATGATGTCCCCAAACCTCTCCACAGACAAGGCCTTCTCCCATTCCTCATCTTCTTCTCCTGCTGTGGAGCCCTTCTCTTCTTCCGACAAAACCTGCAGACGAGATCATTTGAAACCACACAGTAAGTGCCAGACAGATGTTCCACAATCTATAACACATTTGAGGAAGTAAGGGAAATAAACTTAAACCTTCTGGCATGCTCTAGAGAGTTTGAGCAGTTACGGCCAGATGTTTCATGTTCTCTCAGCTTGAACCACAACCACACGTCCATTAATGCTTACCCAATGCGCCGCAGTTCTGGATGGGTTATCAACCACTTGTCATTATTTGTAGCCCACTGAAGAACAGGGCATTATGGTTACTGAGAAGCATCATGGAGATTCTAGGTGGTTTTTCTTCTATCACGTTATACTAACTTGGCCCCTTCCTACAACTTTTGAGCCTCGTCAGATTTGGTGACCCTGTTGTTTGCCATCAGAGAAATATGCTTTCTAGAACATAAACTGAAGAAGTTCAGACATCACCAGAGAGAGTTTTGGTAAAATAAAAGCCATTCTGTGTTAAAAAGTGAGGGGAAACAGATTTTGATAACCTCTTATACTGCCCTGTCATTTCCATTTTGTTTTTTTGACCCTGCTTTTCACACCAGACCAAATTGCTTTCTAAAATATAGAAGAAAGAATTTTAGACATCACTACAGTTAATTTAAGGGGCATTATACAGACACTCACTTGAAAATATTATTATATAATATATAATAATAATATTATTATAATATTACTACTAATAATAATGCTAATATTAATAAGAATAAATGTGCATATTAGTAATCAGTTACATTACTAATTTACATTAATAAGAATATTATTATTAAGTTAATTAAAATAAAATATTTAAATTCATTAATTTATTTTGTCTTTTAGCAATGGTCAGTGACATGAAGTGCCTAACCTTGCCTATAAATTGTTGTTTCTAATTTATTTATTTTGTTCTTTTATTTCATTTTATTTCTAATTTATTTTTGCAACCATGATACATCAACCATGAATTTCTAAACAGTTTAAATATGATATTTGTTGATAAATGCATATTTATTAAATATCAAAATAATAATAATAATAATGTTAAATTAAGCATTACTATTAATAAATGAATACTAACTATTATATACTATAATATTTAATAAAATATTAATACTAAACTTGTACTGCTACTGCTGCTGCTGTTACTACTACTACTACTACTACTAATAATAATAATAATAATAATAATGGAAGGCAGCTAACGTTTGGCTGGTGAGCAGCAGGCTTTGAAGAGCGAGGGTGGGATGAAGCATGCTGACGGGCTACAAGGCTCGCAGATCAGTTAGAGTAAATGTCAGTATGTCAGCAGGAAGCCGACAGCAGTCCTGCAGCGCCCCCATCAACATCCACAACTGCATTCAACAGCACCTCTGTCATGTCGAACGAGCAACAAGATGCAGAACGGCCAACTGAACACAGCAAGCATAAAAGCCAACAAATCATTTACCCTGAGGCATTAAAACAAACATGATTTTTTTTTTAAATAGCCACATTTGCTTTGATTCTTCAGCAAAATAATCTGTGCATGGGCAATCATCAGGCGTCTGCATAGTTAACCTGAGCAGATGGGGCAAATTCGGCAAAACTGAAAAGAGATGGACGAACGAGGCACTAATTAAAGAAAACAAAGTCTTTTTTGTTGATTGTGTCCCTCGGCTTTGCGTAAATTAATGAGGACAACATTTCATTAAGCTCTCGGTGTCTGCACGCTGTGTGCCACTCTTTTATCACCGCTGAAGTGCTGACTTTAATGAAGACACTGACCTGTGAAGTCAAATGATAAACGGCTTGCTCTCACAATAACGGGAGACTTGGAAATGAGCCAGTGTGGGAAACAGACAGAGAGGATGCTGGGAAAGGCCACTCTGCTGTATCACACCATTTCTGCTCTTTCGTGTCCACTTTTCCAACCTCTCAAATGTCTTTCGAAAAGAGCTTGGTTGAGAATCTCTTTCTGTCTGTATGTCACAAAACCTGTCAAAACATCTACAAATGTATTTATGGTAGGCCTAATATTTCACACCAAAGTCATTTGGAAGAAATACAAAATGATGTTTTGTCGTAATTGTAGGACCATTAAATTTTTTAGGAGGCAAATGCAAAAATAAAACATTATTTCAAATGTAAATTGTATTTATACATCATCACAGTACTTTTGCTGCCTTTACTATGTGCTGTAAAAAAAAAAAAAAGGAATTATAGTATTTTTTACTGTCAAGCTGTAAAAACTATACTAGGTGCCGTTCACACAGAACACATCTTTGCATCTAAAAACATGAGACATGGCGCTCAGGAATGGTTTTAAAAAACACAGAATGCCAACTTCGCCAAATTGCCATCACAACTTGCTACTATAAACAAAAGCTTGCAACACTTGCCACGCCTCCGGTGTCTTCTGATTGGTCCATACCACTCCATACCAATTATATAAACTCAAAGACATCTGGATGCATTACAGTAATGATAATTTGGAGGGGGAAATGTGTCATAAAATGAATCTCCCAATGCAAAAATCTGAATGATCTATACACTGTGGCTTTATTATTTTTCCCGTAAGAGCGGGCGACGTGGCCATTTGTAAATGTTATGTGCAAAGCTTCTGGTCTCATCTGCTTCCAGGTAATTTTAGCTGTACAAAACAGATCGTTTTGCTGCTTGATACTGCAAACTAGTGTGTCTTACCATATTATTTTAATTATCTTAATTATGAACACAGTGGTTTGTAGTTTTACCATTTACTGCACTGTTATTCTTCTCCCTGTTTCCCTACAGTGGCTAATGAACCGGAAGTCTTGCACATTCAGAGAAAACTACTATGTTGAAAAATAAGGTGTATTTTATATACATATATATATATATGTACAATTTAAGGGTAAACTTTAATGTTTTTATGTACAGCAATGTAACATTTTCCCTTTTCTTTACCTCTGTTTGGTCACTCATTCTTTGCTTCTCTCATATAATTGCCCCTTCTTAATTACCATAATGTTACAAAAGAACAAAACAAACAAACAACGAGGGGCTTTTTAGATTATTACTTTTTGAACAGCATTTCCCACCGTTTCTGTACTCATTGAAATCGAGGGGCCCAAACAGCATTTGCTCTTGCAGTTCTCTAATTGTGTAAATGTTAATGGCTTGAGCGAGACTGAGTGCAAGCGCTCATAAAGGTTATGGATTGCAGCTCTCTTTATTTCAACTGTGAGGTGAACAGAATGACAATGGGAATTCAGTGAGGGCTGACAAATGTGTTTGCCTGCTGCTAGCAAAGCACTCTGGGTAAACGGTAGATAGAGTTACATACGTCACAGGTGGCTGCCCGCTCCGGCCAGAAGGCGTCACGATGCCAACATTTCAGAAGTCGATTCAAATACAGTGAAATTTCATGATTCTTTCCATTATATATAAATATTTATAAAGAAGTAAACAAATTCGGTGTGTTTCCTGCCTCGCTTTTCAAAAGCCGCAATCCTGAAAGCCATATATAACCCTGAGTCGACAATTTGAGTTTGCAATCTGTATTGAATGTGATACAATTAGAATGGATTCTTCTAACCAGATTCGTCATAGCATTTTCACATTTATTATGATAGGACAGATCAGAGCTGACAGGAAGTGAAGTGGGTGAGAGATGGGGGCAGAATCGGGAAACGTCCTTAAGTCGGGATTCGAACTCGGGAGGCCCATAGCGCAATGGCGCTGCATGTCGGCATGCTACCCAGGCACTGACTCTTCATAGTTTCTGAGACTGAAGACAATAACAGACCAACGCATCCATAATCAGGTTTCATTTTATTTCACAATTTGCATCCATGAATGATTTTACAAGTGCCAAAAAAGCCCCATAAAACATTTTATATAATAGCTATGTCATCATTTGATGCCCCTTATGCAAATACAAATTACAAAAAATGAAGCAAATGTGACTGAAGTGAAGTTCTTTCCCTCTGCTGACCTGTCCTTCTCATTCATACGGTTAAATGAGTCTGCATAAGCCTGTTTGACATAGTTGCAGTTACTCATTGTTCTGCATTTATGAATATATATAAAAACATACTAATATCACATCTACTAAAAAAAAAAATCATACTCACTTGGTGAATTAGCTTCGTTCTTCTCTTTTTGTGACTGTGTATCCTATTGGATCAGAAAATATACACAGTTGTGACAAAAAAATGTGACAAATTATTGTAGAAATACCTCTTAGGCAACATAATCATGAACTTCACAAATCTATATAATTACATTTATATCTATATGCTACATTTACTGTGTGCCATTTATTTTAATTCTGGAAAACTGGATACCTGTATAGGCCAAATCCCATGTAGATTAGGTTTAATTTTCTTCATGATGTTTGAGATTGAGTTCCCATACAATAGACAAGTCCCACAAAACATTTAATATAGTTATATCTTCATTTGACACCCCTTATGCAAATACAAGTAAGTCATTCTTGCTTAACCATTGTATGGTGTTCGGGTCTGTGGGACAGTTTTCATTTTTTATCGAAAGAAATTATATGATTATTTTTTCAAACTCAGACTCATTGGTCTTGGCACATTTTCTTTGAAGAATATATATCAGAACTTTCATACAACAGAATTTTGAATGACCACACACTGTACACCCCCCTACACATTTATATTACATAGAGGATGTTTGGGTCCACTGGACCCGGGGCTAATAAAAGTGTGGAAATATTTGGTCCTGTGTACCTTCACTCTGTCCACCAATTGTCTGGGTCTGCTGTTAGTATGTATGTGTGTGTGTGTGTGTGTGTGTGTGCGTGCGTTTTTGTGACAAATGAGGACATAAATTTGTATAATGACAAGGGTATGACATAGGTATTACAAGGAGAAGGTGACTTTTCAGGACATTACCCCATGTAAGATATTTTGTAAATTTCCTACCGTAAATATATCAAAACTTCATTTTTGATTAGTAATTTGCATTGCTAAGAACTTCATTTGGACAACTTTAAAGGCGATTTTCTCAATATTTAGATTTTTTTGCACCCTCAGATTCAAATAGTTGTATCTCGGCCAAATATTGTCCCTATCCTAACATACATCAATGGAAAGCTTATTTATTCAGCTTTCAGATGATGTATAAATCTCAATATCGAAAAATTGACCCTTATGACTGGTTTTGTGGTCCAGGGTCACATATGCTTGTTTATATTGCTTGTAATTGGGATGAAGTAAACATCTGTTGAGTATTTTAACATAAATTGTAATTGTGTTGAATTAAAAACCCAAAAATGCAGCAGGTCCACCAGACCCATGAACACTGATAACAAAAATATGAACACCATACAAGGGTTAATTACTGAGTAATTACTACGTTAATTCAATCATCACATTCTGTTTGACATGATTGCAATTACTCATTGTTCTGTATTTATGAATATATTTTTAACAAACGACTAATACCAAAGCTACTAAAAAAAATCATACTCACAGTGTGATTTAGCTGGGGGCTTCTCTTTTTGTGGTTGTGTATCCTATTGGATCAGAAAAAAAAATTGTATATGCAGATTTATGATAAAAATGTGAAAAAAAAATGGGACAAAATATAGTTTTTTACCTGAGAAAGCATTAAGTTCATTCACTGCAGTATCAATATTAGTTCCAATAATAATGCAGAAAACTAAAATGACACCACACTCCTCCACGGTGGATGCCTCCTGTAGGCCTGGAATTTGCTGAAGTAAATTTTTGATTATTTCTCTTCAGACTTGAATTTCTTCTCAGGTACGAGGACAAAGTATTTATTTCCTTCAAGAGGAAGAAAACTATGTAATGTGATGTAACAATTCAGGTAAGTAATCTTAAAAAGAATATATTTTTATTTTTGTCATTTTTTTCCCTAATCTAATTATAAACAGTAGTCTTCAGAAAAAAATAGCTGGAGCAAATTATTATTATCAAGTCATTTACCAGCAATCTTAGGAAGGTCTCATGTCACCTCTGTGCTTGACTGCTGCATTTTTTGTTCTGAAATTGATACGCAAAAGGAATATCATCATCATCATCATCATGTTCATCTTCACCTTCACCTTGCACCCACATACACACTCTTATCAAGTTTTTCTGATGCAAGCAGGAGTAATAAAAACCTTAAGGCTAGAGAAAAGAAAGCAGTATTTTCTGATTTATGAAGTGATGAAAAGAATCTCCTGTTTAAAATCTTTTGACTAATGTCAACAAAAATTTTGAACATGGCTTTGCACAATGTTCGGTTTCTGTTCTGAGAATTTATTCATTTAGTACATTGTAACAACGTACGTAGTCATGGGAAGAAGGAGGCGGGAACCGGCGAACATTCAAACAAAACTTTAATAATAAAATAAACACAAAATAGCGCGACAGCCCCTCGCGGACGACTGTCGCGCACAAACAGAACCAAAACACAAAATAAAATCCAGGCCTGGTCCTCTCTCGTCCAACACTGTCGTCACTCCTCCTTTTATCCTTCCGGAGCTCCTCCGTGGATCTCTGGCAGCGTGTCCCGCCTTCCTCCTGGGTTTCGGCACTAATGTAACAAAGTTCGTAGTCACGGGAAGAAGGAGGCGGGAACCGGCGAACATTCAAACAAAACTTTAATAATAAAATAAACACAAAATAGCGCGACAGCCCCTCGCGGACGACTGTCGCGCACAAACAGAACCAAAACACAAAATAAAATCCAGGCCTGGTCCTCTCTCGTCCAACACTGTCATCACTCCTCTTTTTATCCTTCCGGAGCTCCTCCGTGGGACTCGAGACCGGTGAGTGGCGCAGGTGTCGCGCATTAGCATTTACTCCACCGGCTTCGCTCCGTTCCCATGGCTCTCGGCCCCGCCGCTCTCGTCACATACATATTTAATTAGATACTGTAATTTCTCATTTGCATATTTAAACATAACTTTCTTGTAATACAAAACAATTGTCTTGTACTGTGATTAATCAAATAGGGAAGTAAAAATATATCTTTTAGTTAAAATTTTTACCCTGTTCACCTGTGGTGCCTCATCTTAAATTACAAATTTATGAGAATTTGTTGATCAACACAAAACCACAATTATGAATGTATAACAACTAAACTGATTTTGGCTTGTGACGGGTCCATAGTTTTTATAAACTATCTAAAAGTCCAGAGATTTTATGATGTATTCAGATTAAATATATTAAATTTTTTGTTAAAATTTGATTAAAAAATGGGTTATTGAACTTACCTTGTTAATTTCATGACCCACATAGTAAAGGGCTCAAATAGTGACATGTAGATGAAGAGTCAAGCATAGAAAAAACATAGAAGACCAGTATCAAAATTAGGGATGTGCATCTCATGACTCAGGCCGATACGATACACATGCAATGGAGAAAATATGATCACTTTTAGTGCCTCGAGGCCTGTTTCATAAAACAAGTTTACCAAATCAGCCAGACTTATTTCAGTTAGTCTGACTCATTTTCAAATGATTTGGTTCCATAAAGCAAATTTAACATAGGCCTAGATCAAGCTTAGTC